>NC_090026.1:32910716-33050716 GCF_037176765.1 Anolis sagrei
CTTCTTTGGCTCCAACAACCAGAACAACCATGTTGGCTATTTTATACCTTTAAGCTCACTTTAAAAATGCAGCCATAGTTCTAGCTCTGATATTAAATAAATAAAAAACAGCTTTAAAGAGAAGTTTTCCAAATGCACCCCGTGAAGCCTATTATTTAAAGTGAAAATCAAATAATTTTTGAAATGGCAGTTCAAACATTATACAAATGGATATGAGCCAGGTATTGTGTATTTGCTTTTTCATATTAGTTTGTTCAAACCTTAATTGACAAGGACATTTCCAGAGTTAAGACTTATAAAGAAAAAATAGGGGGGGGGGGGGGAGGGAGAATCTTAAAAGGAGAGCAAGTGTGTTTAGAATTAAGTTCTCTTTCAGAACTTTCCAAGTTGCGGAAGCCCGTTTCCAAGTTCTGAACTTGGCAGGAGAAGTCTGGCTCTATTTGAATCAAAGACATTTTGATGCCTGATATGGAAAATCCAAAGGATATTCATGCCTTTCACTCCTACTAATAAACATGTGATATAATTCTGTGTGCTGTGAACCAAGATACGTAATAAAACCCCACTGGAATATATGGCAGTGTGAACACAGATAACTCAGTTCAAAAAACATATTGTAGGATTTTCTGCCTTGGCTGTGTGGAAGGGCCCTGAGAGTGTCTAGCTGTAAATGTAAATGCTGCCATGTTAATTCTAAACCAATTGAGCTGGTATGTTTTGACTAAGTCAATGCTCAAATCTCTGAGGTCCCTTCTACTCTGCGAATAATCCAGATTATCAAAGCACATTATCTGCTTTGAATTATACATTGCCATTGTATATGGCAATGTTGATTGATATACACCAGTTCAAAGCAGATAATGTGGATTTGATATGGCATTGTAGAAGGGGCCTGAGTTATAGTTGGACCTTCTGCCCAAAAGACTGAACAGCAGCCATTGACTGTCCACCCCAGTAAACAATCTATATAAATAAAAAAATTTGTTTGTGGGATTAACATAACTCAAAAACCACAAGACGAATACCACCAGACTTGGACACAATACACCTACTAACCCAAGGAGTGACCATCACTAAAAAATGGATTTTGTCATTTGGGAGTTGTAATTGCTGGGGTTTACAGTTCACCTACAATCAAAGAGCATTCTGAACCCCACCAATGATGGAATTGAGCCAAACTTGGCACATAGGACTCCCACAACCAGAAAATTCTGGGAGCTGCACTCTAATATCTGGAAGATGGTGAGCTGTCCACATTGACTTGGGAATAAATCCTGCTGAACTCAATACAATATGCTTCTGAATAGTCATGCTGGCCTAAATCGTATTGCTCATTCGGATTACAGTAGGACCACTGAATTTTTTTTCGTGTCAGGAGCGACTTGAGAAACTGCAAGTGGCTTCTGGTGTGAGAGAATTGGCCATCTGCAAGGATGTTGCCCAGGGGATGCCTGAATGTTTTGATGTTTTACCATCCTTGTGAGAGCCTTCTCTCATGTTCCCGCATGGGGAGCTGGAGCTGACAGAGGGAGCTCATCCGCACGCTCTCCAATTCGAACCTCTGAACTGTTGGTCTTCAGTCCTGCCCTGCAGGACAAGGGTTTAAGCCATTGCACCACTGGAGGCTCCTCATTTAATAAAATGCATTTACCTATGTGTTAGCTCACTATGCAATTAAATGGCTCTACTAATTAGGTAAATGCAAACAAAATTTCAGGCTATAGTATACTTGATATTCATAAAGCCCTTTCTCAAAATGCTCAAGAGGATGATTTGTTGATTGAGGATGAAGAGAAGCATGTGATATAGACCTTCTGGGTTTGTTCTTCATCATAATGGGGTTGAAAAAAGGTTACACAATTGAATGTTTTATTGTACCAAACATCTCTATAACATGAAGGGTGGGAAGAGATCTCCCAAATTTTCTCACCTTTTAACTGAAATGATTCTCTTATGCTAGCCACTTGATAATGTGACTCACCCTCCATTCAAGCTTCAAAGTAGTGTACCACGTGCCCTTTGCTTCTCTTACATATGTTCACAAAAAGGTATCTGTCTATGCTTCTTGTGCCATGTGTACATATCAATGAGAGCATTTTACATAGCAAACAATGTAAGCAACCAGGACTCAGTGTCTTATTGAGAGTGCAATGCTGTGGATAATATCGTCAGTAAAGGCCTTACATGTGAAAATATTTATTTTTCCTACATATGTGTTCCTTTGTTGCTAGACCCCATCCAGAAACGCAGATAACCGGAAAGAACGGGATGTGCATGTGTATTATACACACATGGATGAGCATGTGCTCTGCTGTGTGTGTGTTTGTGCATGCTTGAGAGAATATAGGGGTGAATTCAGAGCCATTGTCTAGGGGAATTTGGGGACTTGTAATACCCAAAAGTAAGGTATCAAGTCTTTGGCAATTATATATATATATATATATAGAGAGAGAGAGAGAGAGAGAGAGAGCATTTATAACCCATCCTTCTCAACCTCTAAAGAGGGACCCAGGACGGCTTCCAACAGGCAACAATTCAGTACCGACACAATATAAAAACATCATAAAATACAACCATATAATTAAAACAGTTATAAATATATATTAAAAACAGTTTGCCAAGTTAAAATCATCATTCAAATCAGCCCATTGCGGTCAAATAAAGTCTTATCTTTACCAGTCTATTCTGCAAACATTTGATCCCATAGCCAGGATTTAAGTTTCTTCCAGAAGGTCAGGAAGGAGGGGGCAGATCTAATTTAATTAGGGAGAGAGTTCCACAGCCGAGGGGCCACCACAGGGGAGGACCTGTCTCTCATCCCCACCAAATGCAACTGCAATGGCTGTGGGACTGAGAGCAGGGCCTCCCCGAATGATCTTAAGGTCCTTGGTGGTTAGTAGAGGGAGATAGGTTCAGACAGGCAAACTGGGACTGGAATATGTTCAGATATGTTCAGACAGGTAAACTGGGTCCGGAACCATTTAGGGCTTTATAGGTGAATGTAGGGTTAATGTCTAGTTGGAAATGCGGTAGAATGGAGAATTTTTCCATTCAGGGCTCCAGACACCATCCATCCCCTTTTAAAGGATAGTCCATCCCATTTCCCTTGCCTCTGGACTTTTTGTTCCTCCATTCAACTGCCTGCCTGTATTTTGTGCCTGCTGTGTATCCTTATTCCCCTTTCGTTTATATTTATTACGCTCCACACATACTTAAAGTTTCACTTGTCTTAAATGGACTTGAAATTCTGCAGGCCTTATGGTTCCTCAAGCCACCATAGCAATTGTGCAGCACTCTAGAGGTTGCTGGATTGCCAGTCCCAACAGCCTTAACCACCGTAACCAAGGCTAGGGATGCTGGGAGGCACTATCCCAATAACATCAGAAGAGGGCTTCCACCCCTACTCTCTGCCTCCAGATGCTTCTCTTTTCTGTATACACAGAATTACTGTTTTAAAGAAAGAACTCAGAGAATTAATTTGCTATTCTGTATTCATGAATAAACAAACCTTGACTTTGCCATATTGTATAAGGGACACCATTTTACGATGTCATAAACAGATATAACAGGACTTGAGCATAGATGGATTTTAGTATTCATAGAGGTCCTGGAATTAAAACCCAGCAGATAACAAGGCCCCATTGTTTATGGTGGACAGTGTCAGCTCCACCGCCTTGAAAGATAAAGCAATGCCATGATGATCACCTGAGTACACCGAACTACTGTTTATTAAGACTTGTTAGCACACTCATTGCAGCCTACCCATGTGAAGGGAAATAAAAGAGACTGGCTAGGACTAAGCTTGCTGGGATGTTGACAAGTCACCACCAGAGGAGGGTGACTAAAATGATCAAGAGTCTGGAGAACAAGCCTTATGAGGAGCGGCTTAAAGTGCTGGATATGTTTAGCCTGGAGACAAGAAGGCTGAGAGGAGGCATGATGGCCATGTATAAATATGTGAGGGGAAGGCATAGGGATGAGGGAGCAAGCTCATTTTCTGCTGCCCTTGGGACAAGGACATGGAACAATGTTCTCAAACTATAAGAAAGGAGATTCCATCTGGACATTAGGAAGAACTTCCTAACTGTGAGAACTGTTCAGCAGTGGAACTCTTTACCCCGGAGTGCGGTGGAGGCTCCTTCTTTGGAGGCTTTTAAGCAACGGCTGGATGGCCATCTGTCAAGGGTGCTTTGAATGCGACTTTCTTACTTTTTGGCAGGGGTTGGACTGGATGGCCCACAAGGTCTCATCCAAATCTATGATTCTATGAAACCACAAGTGTATTTTTAAAAGCACAGATTGGAAATGCTATTTAGACCATATCTTATTCTGCCAGCATAACCACTGATTATGCTATATAGGGGATTTTGGTAGGGTTTGTTTCATTATGGGGGCCCATGTTCCATACCAGTCCAGCTGAGTGGTTTGAAGAGTTGTTGGTAACTTTAAAAGGGCCCACAAAGCCACTAGTTAATGATGCCATCTTCCTTCAGACATTTCCCAATTGCCTTGATATATTAAAATGTGTTAAGGGAGTGAAAGGCGTTGTATCCACCTTGGTTTTTTCCACAAGCAAAAGGCCTGTGAACTCCCAATTTCTCCTCTCATTGTTCTATTCTGGAACTGACTAAAAACCCAGGTCTTTCAAGAGATTATTTTGTGCTGAATACACACATGACTGCTACAGCATAACTTTATTAAAGGTTGTGCAGCAGCCTATTCTCTGTAGCAGAGGTGTATACTGCTCTTTCATGGATGAGTCCACGCTCCCCTCAAAGCCTATGGTGTAGTGTTGGCCTGTAAACAATTCATTCCAGTCATACTTCTAGCTAGTGGTCAAATTCCTAACCTTCTGCTCTATAGGCTCCCCTTGTAGCCTATGGTATAGTTTTGGCCCATAAACAATTCATTTCAGTCATACTGTTTCTAGCTAGTGGTCGAATTCCTCACCTTCTGCTATATGGGGCCCCTGAACTTGGATGTATCCCCTCCAGGATGAGGCCAATGGATTGTGCACTTCCAAGAGTTGTATCATACAGAAAGAAACAAGGAAAATCAAAGAGCACAAGCCTTGATCCATCTCCCCACTCCATAGTTAGGAGAACTGTGCAAACAGGTAAGTAACAAAGGAAAATTCCTTTCTTCATGGTGGTCTCAGCCTTCACAACTTTTCTCAGCTTCAATGCTGTAGGTATCAAACAAAGTCGTACATACAAATGAACCCTTTCTGTTTCAGTGGACATTTGCTAATATTTGGCCGTGATGAACTTCAAAACACAACTACTTGTCTTACAAGAAGCACAAGTAGATGTCTTTCCATCAGTACTCCGTAACCAAATTGACTGGTATGCAGGGACAGTATCAAAAAATACGTTTTGTGCAGGCGCAGAAAGTGGAGGTGTTGATAGTTGTCAGGAGACAGTGGTGGACCTTCAACATGCTATTTCCCAAATGCCACCAAATACTATCTGGTGGGAATCACAAGTCTTGGGTTTAGTTGTGGTCAGCCAAAACTTCCAGGAATCTATACACGCACAGCTTATTACAGAACTTGGAGAAATCCTCACTCTTTTTTTTTTGTTCGACAGAGCTATTGATAGAAGTATTTCACGTGCTCTCATTCTTTGAACTCTGGTGGTTAACCTTGCATATTGTGTTGTGGAAAAGAAACCCCTTATTTCCTGTTCTAGTATAACAATAATATTATTATACCACTTTAAAATAAAATATATTTTTCAATTCAATTAAAAAAACACACACACAACTACTTGGTGGCAAAGGCTACACCACACTACAGTCATGAATTTTGGCTTTTGATTCCTTTAAATCATATTGTTCTTTTATTCGGAATTCTGTTAATTTATTTACGACATTTATATGCCACCCTTCTCACCCCGAAGGGGACTCAGAGCGGCTTACAAGATACACACATACACACACATACACACAATATATTATATTATTAGCATAGTACAATATCAGTATTAAATATTATTATATTGTACAATACCATTATATTGTAATACAAGCCATCCCCTGCCATACGTTGCTGTGGCCCAGTCTGTTTATATGTGTTTTGTGTATGTATATATGTATATATGTGTTTATATATTTGTATATTTGTATATGGGAGCCCCCGGTGGCACAGTGGGTTAAAGCACTGAGCTGCTGAGCTTGTTGATCAAAAGGTCACAGGTTCGATTCCGGGGAGTGGCGTGAGCTTCCGCTGTCAGCCCTAGCTTCTGCCAACCTAGCAGTTCGAAAACATGCAAATGTGAGTAGATCAATAGGTACCGCTCCGGCGGGAAGGTAACGGCGCTCCATGCAGTCATGCCGGGCACATGACCTTGGAGGTGTCTACGGACAACGCTGGCTCTTCGGCTTAGGAATGGAGATGAGCACCACACCCCAGAGTCAGACATGACTGGACTTAATGTCAGGGGACTACCTTTACCTTTTATATATTTGTATATATGTGTGGTTTTGCGCATGTGCTGAAATGTATTTTTTTAATTTTTTGGCTTTTTAAGTCTGTGTTTTTAATGAGTGATTGTCACTTGTTCACCTGATAGGTGTATTGTGTCCAAATTTGGTGTCAATTTGTCCAGTGGTTTTTGGGTAATGCTAATCCCACAAATGAATATTACATTTTTATTTATATAGATTATTAGTAATATTACAATTAATATAAATATATAAAGTTTATGTCATACACAGGGTTTTAGGATTAGAGTGATGGGGGGGGGGATGGGTTTTCCATTTGAAAACAAGCCTACAAATATTGTACAGCCCTACAAATATTGGGTTGTTGTGTGTTTTCCGGGCTGTATGGCCATGTTCCAGAAGAACAAATATTGTCAAAAAGAGGGGGAATCAAATGTCTCAGTACTTTAGTTAAAATGTGTGAATCGGTAAATGTGACCCTTCTGATACAGTTTATTCCACAACAAACCTAAACCCGCAGAGTGGAAAGAACGTTTTGAAGAAAAACCACCACATTTATAAGGAACTTTAATTGCTAGCTCTGAAACCAACAAATACTCTCCACTTGCATTCAAGGCTCTGTAAAAAGTCTGGCATGACATTTCCTGTTAGTACCTTCAGAAATGTGTGAACTATTAGTGTTTGTCCTTGGTCTTTCGGAAGGGAGAACCTTTCATCCTTATCTTGTTTGGTGTGCGATGCTTGAAAGCAAGGCACAAGGCAATCAAACAAATCTGTTCAGAAAATTCAGATTCAGAAATAATGCCCTTTCCTTCAAGGTTTTGCATACTGTATGTAATATTAGCTGGAGCAGAGTGTGTAAGTACTTGCTGTTTATCACAAAGGGCACACAATAATGTCATTCCTCTTTCCTGTCATATTTCACCAGTTTGAAACTTTGGCCCGTTAGAAAGAATATTATTATTATTATTATTATTATTATTATTATTTACTGTATTTGTATACTGCCATTCTCAGCCCTCACGCAAATAGTAAACGGCAGGGCTTTAGAATTTGAAATGATTTTTGAATGCAGATCTTCTATTGGTGATTTCAGAAAACTGCCTTGTCTTTCGGCATTAATGAAGGAGATTAAAGTGTTTGGAGGTTTTATATAAATTGTATCAACTCAATTAAAGAAATGGGGGAGTAGGAACACTTGATTACACATGGTTATTTTGTCCAAAAATGACCATACTTCGGTATATACCCGAGTATAAGCCGACCCGCATATAAGCCATGGCACCTAATTTGACCACAAAAAACTGGGAAAATGTATTGACTCGAGTATAAGCTGAGGGCGAGAAATGCAGCAGCTACTGGTAAGTTTCAAAATAGAAATATATACCAATAAAATTACATTAATTGAGGCATCAGTAGAGTAAATATTCAAAAATATTTACATAAAATTGTAATTTAAGATAAAGCTGTCTAACTCTGATTAAACCATTATTCTAACCTTCTTCAATGTAAATGTGCTTACATATCCTTCCAATAATAATAGAGTCAAATAATAAATGTAATTAAAATAATAATAGAGTAAAATAATGGAAATGTAATAACAGTAATAAGAGAGTAAAATAATAAATGTAATAATAACAATAATAAATAGAGTAAAATAATAAATGTTATAATAACAATAAAGCGTAAAATAATAAATGTAATTATAATATTAGAGTAAAATAATAAATGCATTAAAATAATACTAATAACAGACTAAAATAGCAAATAACATTGACATGAGTATAAGCCGAGGGGAGATTTTTCAGCCTAAAAAGAGGCTGAAAAATGAGGCTTATACTCGAGTATATACAGTACTTAATGACTAACAAAATGACAAAACAAACAGTATGATCTTTATGCTTCTGTCAGTTTCTGAAGGTGCAAATAAAAAATAATGCCTAGCTATCTACTTATGCTACTTCTCCGTGCAGTAAGGATTCGAATTGTACCGAAAGCCTGGAAGAAACTGCCAGGCCTTTCATTTTGCAAATGGTTAGAGAGAAATGGGACGTGGACTCTAATTGGGGGAAATTATATGGGATAAATGTGAAACTGTTTGCTATCTTTTCGTCACATGAACTTCAGAAATGGTCCTCAATTTAAGAATGTGATGTTACACATTGTAACCTGTTATTACTTGTAGCTAAATTGGGTTGGTTTTGCAACTGTATGTGCTATTAATAGCAGCACATCATTATGGAAACAAAAACAATCAGAAATTCAAACTGCTTTCAAGACATCTGTCCGTTTAATCAATGAGATTATACTGGTGGGAAAAAAACTATATAATGTACTGTACTGTACCATCTGAATTGCTATTTCAGTGCTATCGAAATGTTACCACCTATCTTAGAATATTATTTCCCACATAATGTTTTTCATCTTGCTGTGCTGAATATCAATTGGTTGGTTTTGAAGAAATTGGCATCCAAATATGACTTTTTGTGATGAAGCCAAACTTCTCAAAGTCAATATTATAATTTGGGTATTTTATATTCTCTGTATATTTTCTGAGTATTTTCAATACATTCAAAGTGAATATTATACTTCAGATATTTTAGATTCTTTATAAGATTCCCCTCCTTGTATATTTTGCAAATATTTTTGGACTTTTAATACCACCCTGGGTTTTCTTTATTTCAGTATATTTGGTTTATTGATCTAAGTTTATATTTCTCGGTCTAATGGTTGCTATGTGTTAAGTATTTTTCTTTGTGTTGTGCTGGAATCTTTGCATTGGATCCTCTTTTCTAAGCAATGTTTGAGTCTATTAATGGAGAACAGGTTTCTACCATCCACAGTCCTTGCAGTTAAATAATTCTGCCGTCTACTATTGTGACGTTTTCAACTTGATTCATTTTCTCAAGTTGAATTAAATTTGTGGGGCAATCCAAATTTGAATATTGAAAGGAGGTTCTTTAGATTGGATTAAGGAGTTTTCACCAGATTTTCTGACTAATCATAATTATGATTTTTTTTCTCCTTATTTTATTAAGGTTGATATTTATATCTGATTTTCCAAGTTCATTTTAATTACAACAAACAAAAATCCTACAGCTTTTAGGCTTTCCTCTTGAACCATCAAAAAACCAACCGTACAATAACAATGTACAAATATTTTGCTAATTAATAAACATGAGGTGCAGACTGTCAGGAAGCAATGTTCGTTTTTATAAGTATGTGTTTTCTTTGTTTCTGTGTTTAAGTTTAGTTTTTTTAAAAGGAAGGAACAGAAAAGAGAACCGGATTGCTCTGTCTTACTAAATCAACAGTATGCTCATTGTCTTTAGCCCCCATTTTAGCTGTTTTATATATTATAAATTTAAGAACATACGCATACACAACATTTACAATTTCCACCACCACCATAGGGATTATTTTCTTTTACATATTCATCCTTTTTGAGACAATATTTATAGATTACATACCATATAACATTTGTATCTTATTTCTTATGGCCTGATCTATAGACTTACACAAAATATAATTCTTGACCTGGTTCAACTTCTCACATTCTATTTTCCTTATCTTTTGAATCATTTAATTTTACATCCATAATTTCAAATTCCATTTGGTCCACCATATACTGATACCATTTATTTACTGTCCACTTTGATTCATATTTCCATATCAATCCTATCACTGCTTGTGGGCACTCAATTACTGCTTCCTTTATTTCCCTGTAATTTTCTATTATCTCTCTTTGTAAAGACTGCCATTCTTTTGTTATCACCCAATCGATTCCTAATATTTGGTTTGACACATTTTGTATAGTCTGCCAGAAGTATTGTACCTATTCACATTTCCGCATCATGTGCATAAACCGGCCTTTCTGTTGGCATCCATGCCAACATAATAATCATAATAATATGCTAATTGATGGCGTACAATATCACTTATGTAATATTTTCCTCCTCATTTCTCTTACTTTTGTGTTCATTGTCATCTTTATTGCCTCTACCACTTGTCTCATATCGTATTCTGTAATTTGTAACTCTGTTTCCCACATACTTTTTAAGTCCCGTATTGTACACCCGTTAGCATTGCATATATTTTACTGGCTTGTGCCTCATTTTAGCTGTTGCACCCGTTATTAGCTAAATGTTCATCACTCATTTCGCTACTTATTCAATCAACATGTATGTTATGAGCATACTGGACACTGTAATATCCTTTCAGTAAAGCTGTAATAATAATAATAATAATAATAATAATAATAATAATAATCTTTATACCCCACCACCATCTCTCCAAAGGGGACTCGGGGAGGTTAACATGAGGCCAAGCCCAGAATAGCAATGTCCAGTTTCAGTGTAAATAAGGTAGCTAATTATAAGTCACCATAAGCATATTATAAGTACGTGATATAGTTATGCCCATCCATGATTTTTTTCTTTTTTCTTTTGAAGAAGGTTATTACATATATTACTTTTTTTCCCAACTAGTCTTTGAATTTTGTAGATGCAGGCTTTTAAATACTTTACCTGTTTCTCGGAAAGTAAGTACCGGTCAGCAGGTGCAAACGTTGCACTTATTGTAGGCTAAAAGCCTTGACTTACAACACTGGAAAGACAAATATGTACCTCCGAATCTCCTGTGGACTGTGCATTTTAGCATTTGAATGGGTCTCCTATAGACATTAGCCTCATATAAATTTTTTTTTACATTTGGTTACTTCAGAGTAGTGTTTATATATCAATTTTTCATTGTGCTCTCTCTCTCTCTCTCTCTTGATATATATATATATATATATATATATATATATAATATGTATGTTTTTCTGTCTTTTTTTTAAAAAAAAATTCATATCTAAGGGCCCTTCCACACAGCCATATAACTCAAATATCAAGGCGGAAAATCCCACAGTATCTGCTTTGAACTGGGTTACTTGAGTCCACACTGGCATATATTCCAGTTCAAAGCAGAAAATGTCAGATTTTATTCAACTGTGTGGAAGGGGCCTAATTATCTATATCTTACTGTCATCTTGATCTAGCCCTTCATCCATCCTGTCTGTATATGGATTTTACATAGTACAGAATAATTAAGGTATTTCATGATTAGCTTCAAAGCCAACAAATCCTCTTGACTTGCATTTGGAGATTTCTCATTTTTACCTTCATAAGAAATGTTCCATTTTCACCTTTGTTTTATATTTGAAGTCTGAAAGCACGACATAACATCTCTTAGTTTGGTATGCAGGTTCAGAAAACTTACCTCTCCTTAAGGGTCTGCACATTTCATGTCAGCTCGAACTATGTACGTAAACAGCATCTGTTTATAGGTGCGAATCTGTGGATTGAAATATAATTCCTACCCAGTCTATTTGAAGTTGTGAATTTTAATCTGAATTTCATCAGTGGATTTTAACTTGTGTTTTAACTCTCTATATCGTGTTCTATGTCTTTTAATAGTATTTTTTCTCTTGGTTTAATGATGTTGTATCTTGCCTTGAACTGCAGGGAGAGGCAGGTAATAAATTCATCATCATTACTATTATATTGTATGATTGCCAACTCATTTTTTCTTCCATAGCCTAGGAATGCCTGGGCTGAAAAGGGATATAATTATGAATGGTGAAGTCTGACCTTCTTTATGTCATCTCCCCCATGGCCTGTACAGTCATTAGTAATCTGCCTAAATGATGTCTGTCGCTCGATCAACCAACCACTCTTTCTTGATAAATCACTGTTTCCCAGCACTCTAACTACTAAGGGCACTTTCTGGGAAGTAGTAACAATTATTCTCCCAGCAATGATGACCATCCTACGTGTTTTTCTGTATGTAAAGAGTTTGTATTTGTGTCATTGGGAAGATGCTTCCTTTGTGCCATTTTAAATAGCAGCTTCTCCCCTCCCTCTTCTTTCTTTCCTTTTATAATATTTATTAGTTGCATTTACACACATACTATACTATGTTCTACTTTGTCTCGTCAGCTCAATATGAGCAATGTATATATCTATTTTGTTCTCCATTTTTATTTTCACAATAAACCTGTGTAGTAGATCAAATAGAAGGCCCTTCCACACAGTCATAGAGTAAAGGTAAAGGTTGCCTCCTGACATTAAGTCAAGTTGTATCCGACTCTGGGGTTTCGTGCTCATATCCATTTCTAAGTCAAAGAGGGAGCATTGTCCATAGACACCTCCAAGGTCATGTGCATGGAGCGCCATTACCTTCTTGCCAGAGCAGTACCTATTGATCTACTCACATTTGCATGCTTTCGAACTGCTAGTTTGGCAGAAGCTGGAGCTGACAGCGGAAGCTCACACCGCTCCCCGAATTTGAACTTGCAACCTTTCAGTCAATAAGCTCAGCAGCTCAGTGGTTTAACCCACTGCACCACTGGGGTTATCCCCTCACAGTGATACAACCCAGAATATCAAGGCAGAATAACCCACAATATCTGCTTTGAGCTGGAATGTCTGAGTCCACATTGCCGTATATCCCAGTTCAAAGCAGATAATGTGGGATTTTATTCAGTTGTGTGGAAAGGGTAAGAGTCAAAGCGACTGCCTGAAAATCACTCATTATGTAAAATGGCAAAATTGCTTTTGGAATTTTTTTTAGATGGGTGTGGGACTATTTTCCATCCATACAGAATCCATGGATAAATAGTTCAAAGTGTAGTGCAGTTTGTAGTGCACTATATTGGTTATTGGTACTAGATATTTATTTATTTATTATTTAGATAATGTATGTATGTGTGCTGTATTGTGTAAATTACTATTATTGTGTGTAGATTTTAGTCAGTAAAAAAACACAACTGTCTTAAAAACATTAATTTAAAACAGAAGTAGGCAAATTGCTATCTGTAATCTGGTCAGATAAGATTGCTTGTTGTAGTGTTTTGTTTTGTTTTTTAGTTCTTTTAATTGCATGTTATACAGAATAGGGGAAGCATGATCCTCCAGGTAATGTTGGACTGCATTAGTCTTCACAATTAACTGTTAACTAGAGTTGAGAGGAGTCATGATCTAATGTATGTTATGAGTCATGCATTCCCGATCCCTGTTATAAAGGCAGGGGGTGAGGTATAAAGGTTGCTAAAGGACACAAAATGGGGGCACGATTTGAAACAGGAACTACCCAGTGTTTTATTAATTGTGCCTATGGAAAGGGTGAGCCTGTTGACAGCTCAAAGGGACCTTAGATTTCAACCGCAAATTCCTTCCATCACAGCACTACTTAGAAACAGTTTAATGGGAGTTCCCTCTTTTGATCCGGCCACCCTCAATTATCATATGTAGCTGGGGATGCGAAAGAAGCCTTTTGCTCTTAGACTTCAGAATTCCTTTCCTTGGGAGCATTGCCTTGTTTCTTTCCTGTTTCTTTTTGCTAGGAGGCAAATTGCTTTTTGTTCAGAAAGGCTGCTGGAATCCATGCTGGTTGTTGAAATGTGTGGTGATTATTGTTGTTCTCTTTTTAATGGATTTTTAAATATATTCTTTATATTTACATAAAATTTTCCTATTTTAGCCACATTGATTGTCGTTATCTGCAAGTGATGGCTTGTCATCATCAGGGTTATGAATCCAACAAATTCCAGTTCAGATGTCTAAAGAACTATCCAAGGTCCTGATACTAGTTTGGGAAGGTGATTTTGCTTTTGGAGAAATTATGATCTTTGGAAAGGCATGGCCTTGTTAGAAATCATCACCTTTTAGAAAAATGGTGTCATAACCTTTTGGGAAATGGAAATCTCCATGACCTTTTGGAAAATGGCATTCACCATTTTGAGAAAATCAGGAATCTGTCTGAGAAGAGTTAAAAACTCACTTGAGTCAACCTTCTTCCTAGTGATAAATATCCACTAGTATTCTCGCTGTTGAACTGATATACCTAGATATCTCTTTTGAACTGTTAGGGACAAAGATATGCCAATGCACAAAACACACACACATATATAGCAGAGTTTCAGAAGTGGTCTTTCATTTGTCCCAAAACATCTACTCTCCCTTAAAACATCTTGATTTAAATCATGCTCTCAAGAGACAAAAACAAGTAGACTTCTTTAAAAGTAACATAGTTGGTTTACTCACAGACTTCATGTATTCAGCATACAGGTACTTTGCATATCAATCCAGTTACAAATAGATTTGAAGTAGTTTCTCTCTGCAGATAACACAGGGCATCTTTCTTATAATTTATAGTCCAAAGTCCAAAGCATCTTTCTGGTCTGAGAATCTAATGGAATCTCATGAAGTCAGTTCTCATTCTGTTTCTATAATCTTCTAAAAGAATATTTTTTCTACTGAGTTCTAAACTTTATATTTACATAATATTTTAGCCAGATTGATAGTCGTTATCTGCAAGTGATGGCTTGTCATCATCAGGGTTATGAATTCAACAAATTCCAGTTCAGATGTCTAAAGAACTATCCAAGGTACCAATGCTAGTTTGGGAAGATGATTTTGCTTTTGGAGAAATGCATATGTCTATTTTAACTGCCTTTTTGTTAAGTCACTCTGAGTCCCCCTTTTGTGGTGAGAAGGGCGGGATATAAATTTAGTAAATAAATAAACAACAAATAAACTGTACTGTTTTTGTTTTGAAAGTCTAATGACTTCTGCCTTTCTAAAATGGTGTCTGAGTCATGAACAATCCTAGATTGTTCCTAGATTGGAGTTAAGGAAAACTGCATACCAACACACACATATACAATACAGGCTTGAGGAAGGTTGCTATTTCCAACATTTGCACACCAGAGAGCTCCTTTAAAGTTATCCAAACCATGAGTGAATTCACCGCTTCATTGACATGGAATCTGCTACTGATTTGGCATCAGAAAAGTGGTCTATAAATAGAAGGAGTGAATGAATAAATATATCAATGTATTCATAGACTAAAACTTGGATAAATGATCATTAGAAGAAGGGATATAAATGTGATGCTACTACTAAACATTAAAAATATAATATGTCTCATTATTTAAAGCATTTCAGACTAGATGTATACAGCTGTGTGGCTTTCTCCAGATGTTGTTGGGCTGCAACCTCTATAGTCTCTCCTCAAGTTTCAATAGGGTTCATGACAGTTGCCATCTAAAAAATCACATGCTGCGTATCATTGACCTCAGTAGTATCTTGGTAACCACTTATAGTCTTGTTGCAACTGTCTTTGTATTAATAGAAAATGGTATTTTGAGGTGCAGAGATGAAGAAGTTCTGAAGCCCATCAACTTGCGCACTCAAGCAGCCTGATCATATGCAATAATTTGATACCTAATCTTATATCTCATCATTTTATAGGAAAGATTCAATGGACAACTCTTTTTTTGTGTCTGAAGCTTGTAATGTGTCTAATGAATGTTTTAGTGAGCTTTATTCAGCCAATTCCCTTTCAATCTGAATAATTTGATCACATTTTATGGACACTCTTCCAATTGAAATCTTGGATAACAATCAAGAGAGCCTTTTAAATTCACCTACAACTGACTAGGAAATAGTGTCAATCATTAAGAAGATAAAGCACCTACCTGTGACATAAAATGATAAAGGGTTTTACTGTCAATTTCCTTACGAATTTCAATCTGAAATTATGTCTACACTTAAACTAGTTATTTAATGATATTATCAAGGGAAATGTGAAACTTCTCAGGGTTATGAAGCTTTAGTTTTAGTCCTTATGTGTTTTCTTTGTGTTTGCAAACCGCAAAACATTAAAAATGCATTTAAAAAGTTTGGAAGGGATTTCCAGTCACTGTAGATGTCACATTGTGCAATGGAACATCAGAAATGGTTCCCTGATCTCCAGTACATGCTCAATTCCTTATATCCATGGCTGTCACTTCTTTTTAGGAAGAATGTCAAGCCTAAAGCAGTCAGTGTTGTAGATCAGCTTGAGATTCCTGAGACTGGTGGGTTAACTGATTATTTGGAGAAGATTGTGTAATTGCCTGTGGGATTTCCTGGGGCACGAACTGATGAAGATTCAAACCAGGAGAATGTTGTTTCCCTCTGTGAAAAATCTGACTCTGAAAGTGCAGGGTTTCAAGGTCAGTCAGATGAGCCAGAAACTGCAACATTAGTTAAGGAGTCAGGTGGAGAACCAAGAGAAAATCAACAAAGGTCTTTGTTTACAGATCAGAGCAGAAAATAGCCTAAATGGCCTACCATTCTTAAAAGGGTCCATATGAATTCATTCACTTCCAACAAATAAAAAGCGCCTCCTTAATACAGTTAGGGGATCTCTTTACCTTTCATCTTTCCCTCTCATGTTCTTTCTTCTTTTTTATTTTTATTTTTTCTACCCTTTCCTTCTCCCTTCCTTCCTTCTCTTTGTTTACCCCCTTCTCCCTTTCCTCTCTCTTCTACTTGTCTTCCTTGCTATTTCATTCCTGACACTTTTCCTTTCTCTTGCTTCTCTCTCTCTCCTCTCTTCCCCTTTTTCCTCACTTTGCTGCTCTCCACCTCCTCTTTCTTTCCTCCCCCCTTCCTTCTCTTTTCTCTCTCTTCCCTTCTTTTCTTCCTTTTTTGTCATTCCTACCTGCATTTCTTCCATTTTCTTGTTTGTCTCTCTCCCCCCCCCCCCCTTTGTTTGCTCTTCTGCCTTTCCTGGCTCCCTTTTTCCTTCCTTCTCCCCTCTCTCTTTTACTCCTTCCATCCTTCCTTCCTTCCTTCCTTCCTTCCTTCCTTCCTTCCTTCCTTCCTCTTGCTTGCCTCCTTGTTTCCCTCTCTTCTCCTTTCTCTCTCTCTCTGCCCTTTCTTTTTTCGTTCTTGTTTCCTCCTTCCCTCTTCTTCCACCCTCCTTTCCTTCTCTCTCCCTTTCTCTTCTTTCCTGCCATTTTGAGGCCCCGTCTGCACTGCTATATAACAGAGATTACAAAATCAGATAATCCACATTATCTGCTTTGAATTGGATTATATGAGTCTATACTGCCATATAATCTGGATTTTATATGGCACTGTAGGGTCCTTCTACACTGCCTCATAATCCAGAATATCAAGGTAGATAATCCAAATTATCTGCTTTGAACTGGATTATATGAGACTACACTGCTATGTAATCCAGTTCAGAACACATATTCTGGATTTTATATGGCAACGTAGAGCCCTTCTACACTGCTATATAATACAGATTATCAAGGCAGATAATCCATATCATCTGCTCTGAACTGGATTATCTGAGTCTACATTGCCATGTAATCCAGTTCAGAACAGATAATCTGCATTTTATATGGCAATGCAGGGCCCTTCTACATTCCCACATAATCCAGAATATCAAGGCAGATAATCCAAATTATCTGCTTTGAACTGGATTATCTGAGTCTACACTGCCATGTAATCCAGTTCAGAACACATAATCTGGATTTTATACAGCTGTGTAGAAGGGGTCGTAGGAGGGGCCTGTAATAACAGGAATATTTTCTACAGGATCTTGTTTCTTAAAATGCTGGGGGGTTTTGGGGGGGGGGTGTTTTAAGAAACCTTCTGCATTTTCCTTGCAGAATTTTGCAAGCACTTCCAAAGCGATTTACTCTGAGCAAATGCCTCTTGGTTGATCTCGCAGATACTTAGGACTCATATCCAAGAGGCTCATAGATAAAAGGCCCTGAATCCACCTGCATAGGCTGCACTCGAAGGGCATCGTGGACGCTGGAGTGAATTCATTAAAATGTATTACATGGGTGTTCAGGAATCAAGAGCTGTCTCCAGTTCATTGCCTATCCCAGGTAGAAGGAAAGGCCGAGAGGAGAAGCCCTCCCGCCTCGCTCTCTTCACTATAAAAGTCTGGATCCAGTTAATTAAATTAATAACCTGAGAGTATGAATACAACCGGGAAGCGCGTGGCTAACTTTTGTTAATTTACTGCCCGAGGAACAGAATAATTAAATAAGTCTTTGGGATATTAATTACCGTCTAGTTGGAAAATGTAAATGAGCAGAGCAGATGCAAATTGACTTTAAAACCTCAGGGTGGAATAAGGAATCGAATATGGAACCTGTTTTACTGCTCTTCAAAACAGAGATTGGGACAGGTACTTGTTGACTCAAACCCATTGAGCCCAGCAATATGTCTGTGCTGACTGGGGATTCTGGGAATGATTGTCCAAAAAATAAAAACCACAAAATCGGAAACCTAAATTGTATTTTAAAACTTAAATCACTTCCAAGTTAACCAAAAAACATACAGAAACCAGTATGCAAAGGTGGATTTTGTTGCCCTCAAAGCAAGCGATTACCTGCTTTGAACTGGAATATATGGCAGTGTAGACTCAGGCCCCTTTCCACACAGCTGAATAAAATCCCACAATTTCTGTTTTGAACTGGAATATATGGTAGTGTGGACTCAGATAACCCAATTCAAAGCAGATATTGTGTTTTTCTGCCTAGATATTCTGGGTTATATGGCTGTGTGGAAGAGCTTTCAGATAACCTTATTCAAAGCAGATATTGTGGGGTTTTCTGCCTGGATATTCTGGGTTATATGACTGTGTGGAAGGACCCTCAGATAACCTAATCCAAAGCAGATATTGTGGGATTTTCCGCCTGGATATTTTGGGTTATATGGTTGCGTGGAAGGACCCTCAGATAACCTAATCCAAAGCAGATATTGTGGGGTTTTCTGCCTGGATATTCTGGGTTATATGGCTGTGTGGAAGGACCCTCAGATAGCCTAATTCAAAGCAGATATTATGGGATTTTCTGCCTGGATATTCTGGGATATAGGGGTGTGTCAAACTGCCTTGGGTTATATGGCTGTGTGGGAGGAAATAGGGAGGGAAGAATAGCCCAGAACCTGGGAATTGCTTGAAGGAGGCGTGCAAAGCAGGGAAGGAAGGGAGGAGCAAAGGCAGCCCAAGTAAACACAGCCTTGATTTTCAACTTGACCTTGAACTTCCCTCTGGAGCTGACCTTGAATGGGTGGACTCATTTGGAGACCAGCCCTCCCCCTCAATCCTCACACTTCCCTCCCTCTCTCGTCTTCTTCCCCCAGACATTCGCTTCGGTTCCTGGTTGAATAATTCGAGTTGTAAAGCCACCCAAGAATCGCCTGCTCCACTTTGGGAGTTGCAGATCTCCTTCAGATGAGCATTCCTGAGCAAAAGTGGTGCCAGATTTGAATTTGTGGGGACCCATGCGGCTGAGAAAAGGGGGGAAGCATTAAACACCCAAAAGAAACCACTCCAAATCCGTCTCTCTATCAATTTTAACCTCTCCCTTAATATTTACTTTTCCTGGGTCTCCAGACAAATAAAACCTATGTCTGGATTCCTCACTTCCCACCTCCATTTTTGTCAGAGAAATAGTATATTCTCTCTCTCTCTCTCTCTCTCTCTCTCATATATATATATATGGGGGAAAAAATTCAAAGAAATAAGAGCAATAATAAAAATAGAGATTAAGATTACACCAAAATTAGCATTATTACTTATACATGACAATACAATTCTATCACAAGAGGAGAAAGAATTGGTTTCTAACTTGATAACAGCAGCTAAATTGCTAATAGTAGTATAGGGAGATTTGGAATACAGCTATTAATGATAAGCTAACTTGCAATATTAAAATTAAAAGGGGAATATGGAAACAAACAGATTTCTGGAAAATATGGGGAAATTTATTGAGTATATTTTGAATGAAGGAAAGAGGTATAAAACAGCAATAATAATAACCAATTCCTAATAATGCTTGGAATTGTCTTCTAGATAATAATAATAATAACCAATTCCTAATTATGCTTGGAATTGTCTTCTAATTAATAATAATAATAATAATAATAATAATAATGGGTTGTTGTAGGTTTTTTCGGGCTATATGGCCATGATCTAGAGGCATTCTCTCCTGACGTTTCACCTGCATCTATGGCAAGCATCCTCAGAAGTAGTGAGGTCTGTTGGAACTAGGAAAAAGGGTTTATATATCTGTGGAATGACTAGGGTGGGACAAAGGACTCTTGTCTAATATTAATAATATCAATAATAATAATTATAATAACCAATTCCTAATAATGCTTGGAATTGTCTTCTAAATAATGATAAATAATAACCATTATTCTTTTTCTTATTCTCATTATTTTATTTAGAGGACAATTCCAAGCATTATTAGGAATCGGATTGAATTGAATTATTATTATTTTCCCGATTTCGAGGATAGAAGGAAGTTCATTTAAGTCTCTCTTTGTGTTTCTTAAACAAATCCAGCTTCATACTCACGATTTCTCAGTTATCCTGCCTCACTATGGATACCCATAGCAGGGTATTGTATTAATTCTATAAAAGGAACTTTCTAAACTCGGTTTTGCAAGAGAGGCTAACCTGGACTTACATTACTCTAGTTACTTCAAATCCTCCCAAAGGACCTGATCGAGCCAGATGAAGATATCTAAAAGCCTTCAGATTTGGGGTACCTTTCCTATAAAACCTCAGCTCAGATACCTTCTGAAACTGACAATAGAAATACAAGTATTTTCAAAGAAAGGTAAGCATATTTTAAACCCCTAAATTGCTCCTGAGTGTGAAAAGATAGCTGAAGGAGCCATGTTAGTAAATGAGAGAAATATTCGCAGTCTCCACTTGTTCTGATTCAGGTGTTCCTATTCTATCCTATCAACCAAATCGTGACTATTCCTTTTCTGTCGAAAAGTCCATAGATACAAAAATATAGAGGGACAGGGCATGCTTCCTAGTTAGAGATATAACTGATGCAGGTAGAAAGTTCACTTTCAAACCAATTCCTAATTATTTTGGATCTTCAAAATTTCCCTTCCTGTAATTAGATGATTAGTTAGTTACCTCTGATTTATGGATAAGGATATAATAATAATAATAATAATAATAATAATAATATTTATATTCCGCTCTATCTCCCCAAAGGGACTCAGGGCAGATTCCAAACATAACAGGCAAACATTGAATGCCCAAATATAACAACAATACATCCATACTACCAAAATTTATACAATCCTACATATAAATACGAATTAAAACATTAGGCATTTGAACTTAATAGCGAAATAACTGTAAAGGTAATAGCGAAATATGTATGTGTACCGCGGAATAATTGGCATCATTCAATAATTTGGACTCGGTTTTAAACCTGCTCATCGCAAACACTTTGAAATCAAAAGGTATTTCAGTTAGCAACGGCTCCATGAATCCACACTGTCGAATTAGCTCAGTTTCACGCCACTTGAACTGCCTTGGCTCCATACTCTGGGATCCAGGGTTTTTTAGTTTGGCGGGGCACTAGTTCTCTTTACAAAGCGACTACAGATCTTGCAAGACTACAACTACTTTGATTCCATAACAGGCAAACACCTTAACGTGATGTCAAACTGCATGAATTCTGCAATGTACCCTAAATCAAAGGCCAAGATGTAGAATATTGTGTTCAGGCCGTTTCATCTCAGAAGAGGAAGGTTTTCAAGCCAGATGAGGATGCAGAATCCTCTTTTTCATAGGCTAAAATATAGAAAGTAGTAGTAATATTATATTATTATTATATAATTATAATTATATATTATATTATATTATTATTTTTATAAAATATATTATATTATATTATATTAATAATATATTATTATATTATATAAGTGGGCAGTTAGAAATAAATATTATTTATTTATTTATTTATTTATATCTAACTGTCCTCTCTCTCTCTCCAAAGGGACTCAAATAATCCAGGAATTCAGAACCTTTTGCTTTTTTTCTTGCTCCCAGGTGCATGGATATATGGCACAGATGGGGAAAGTTACTTCTCTTCAACTGTTTCCCCCAGAATCTCCAGTTTTAGATCAGTTTGACACTGAAACTGCCATGGCTCAATGCTATGAGATCCTGGGCGTTGTAGTTTGGTGAGGCACCTGCACCCTTTGGCAGAGAAGTCTTAAGATCTTGTAGAATCATAGAATCATAGAGTTGGAAGAGACCTCATGGACCATCCAGTCCAACCCCCTGCCAAGAAGTAGGAAAATAGCATTTATAGCACCCCGACTGATGGCCATCCAGCCTCTGTTTAAAAGCTTCCAAAGAAGGAGCCTCTACCACACTCTGAGGCAGAGAGTTCCACTGCTGAATGGCTTTCATAGTCACGAAGTTCTTCCTAATGTTCAGATGGAATCTCCTAAAACGGATTAGGAGAGAGAGCTTCCGAAACAGAAAACGCAGCCAACTACATGGGACACATAGGAGGGAATCTGAAACATGATGCCTGAGTCAAATGGTTTGATTCGTGGACATTTTCGAAGCTTCTTCTAATTTGAAAACAAATCACCCTTCCGTGCGCTTTCATTAAGCAAACAAACCTCTACCCAAGCTATTTTCATAAAAAAAGACTAAATCCAAATTTATTATTTCAAATGGGAAATGCCTGATTTCATTCATGTTCCTTCTGTGCGAAAGAAGTGAAAAGTTGCTTCTCGTTTTCAGCTGGCTGCCCAGGAAATGTTGTCAAGCCGGCCATCCGCCATTTATCTGATTTAGAGTATACCCACAGGAATCAATTGGACTTCAGGGGGTCAGCACTAACTTCGGTCCCATTGAATTCAGCGAGTCCACACTGAATATGGCTAGGGCTCCATCTATAATGTAGGACTGATGCACACCTGCACCGTAGAATGAATGCAGAATGACACTACTTTAACTTCCATGGCTCAGTGCTATGGAGTCCTAGGCTTTCTAGTTTGGTGTGCTTGTAAAACTATAACCCCCATGATACCATAGCATTGAGCCATGGCGGTTCAAGTGGTGTCAAACTGCATTCATTCTACAACGTGGATGAACTCACAGTCTAGCCTTCGGAGCCATCCTCAAGTAGTAAGGGTCCAATCCGTGATATGTGTACTCTAAATAAATCCAGTTTAGTTTAGTGGGATTGACTCGCAGATAAGCAGGGATTTTAGACTAGTAGTTTTTCAGTCCTTGACTTACATGATTAGTATTTTGCCACGTGTGCTATCAATCTATCTATTTATCATCTATCTATCAGACTATCTGCTTAGCTACCTACCTACCTGCCTATCGTGTCTATCTATCTGCTTTTTTTTTTGTCATGTCAGGAGCAACCGCTCCTGTTGTGAGAGAATTGGCCAACGTCTGCAAGGACGTTGCCCAGGGGACGCCTGGATTATTTTTGATGTTTTATCATCCTTGTGGGAGGCTTCTCTCATGTCCCCGCATGAGGAGCTGGAGCTAATAGAGAGAGCTCATCCGCCTCTCCCTGGATTCGAACCTGCGACCTGTCGGTCTTCCTGTCGGTTTTCAGTCCTGCTGGCACAGTGCTTTAACCCACTGCGCCACGGGGGGGGGGGGGGGGGGGGGGGGGCTCCTATCTATCTGTTTACCTATCTATTTATCTTTCTACTTATCTATCTGCCTAGTTTTAGTGGGATTGATTCCCAGATTAGCAGGATTTTAGCCTAATAGTTTTCCAGTCCTTGACTTAAGTGATTCCTATTTTTGCCACTTGTGCTATCAATCTGTCTTTCTATCTATCATCTATCTATCGTTTATCTATCTGCTATCTTCCTTTCTGTCTGTCTATCTGTCTATCTATCTATCTATCTATCTATCTATCTATCTGCCTGTTTATCTACCCACCTGTCTGCCTGCCGATCAGCCTATTTATCTATCTATCTGCCTAGCTATCTGCCTGCCTACCTACCTGCCTATCCGTCTCTCTCTCTCTCTCTCTCTCTGCCTTTTTATCTACCTGCCTATCCGTCAATCTCTATCTATCTATCTATCTATCTATCTATCTATCTATCTTCCTACCTGCCTGCCTGCCTGCCTGCCTGCCTGCCTGCCTGCCTATCCATCCATCCATCCATCCATCCATCCATCCATCCATCTATCTGCCTTTCTTTCTTTCTTTCTTTCTTTCTTTCTTTCTTTCTGTCTGTCTATTTATCTACCTACCTACCTATATACCTACCTGTCTGCCTGCCTATCTGCCTAAACTGTTGGGCACATCTCCTTCTATGAACCCTCAAGAATTTTAAGATCTTCTGAGGAGGCCCTTTTTTCACTCCCACCACCCTCACAAGCAGGTTGATGAGGAGGAGAGAGGGCCTTCTAGGTGGTGCCCCCCCCCCCCAACACCCTTCCTAGATAAATAAGACAGCCCCCATCCCTCCCCTCCTTTCCTAAGAGCTTGAAGACCTGGTGATTTAAACAAGCCTTTGAGAACAGCTCAGGCCCAGATATTGTTGAATATGGCCATATCTTTTTCTACCAATTACCCAGGTCACTTCCTCCTATTAGCCCCCCCCCCCCCCAAATGAACAGCCATAGACTATATCTATTATTATTGTAGCTGTGCTATAGCATTGCGCCTAATTTCCCGGCCCCTCTAGAAATTGCACTTGTCTCCACCAGCATTGCACCTAAATTTTTGAAACCCTGCCCTGTTCAGGTTTTTGAAATTGCCTGAACAGGGCAGGATTTTATATAGATAGATAGATAGATAGATAGATAGATAGATAGATAGATAGATAGATATGCTATTGTGATTTTTATGCTTATATTGTTTTGTAAATTTTATGTTTATGTTGTTTACTTTGTATGTATCCGATGGTATTACTTGGAAACCGCTCTGAACCGCTCTGAGTCCCCTCGGGGAGATAGAGCAGAAAATAAATAAAGTTTTATTGTAATAGTTGTTGTTTATCTATCTGCCTATCTGTCTATCTATCTATCAATTTGCCTAGTTTAGTGGCATTAATTCCCCGGTAAGCAGAAATTTAGGTAATACTTTTCCAGTCCTTGACTTAAGCGATTCCGTATTTTGCCACTTGTGTGCTATCTATCTATCTATCTGCCTATTTATCTATCTGCCTATCTATATCTGCCTATCTAATCTAATCTAATCTAATCTTATTTATTTATTTATTTATCTGCCTATCTCTATCTGCCTATCTAGTCTAATTATTTGTTTATCTATCTGCCTATCCATATCTGCCTATCTAATCTAATCCATTTATTTATTTATATATCTGCCTATCTAATCTATTTATTTATTTATTTATCTATCTGCCTATCTATATCTGCTAATCTATTTATTTATTTATTTATTTATCTATCCGCCTATCTAATCTAATCTATTTATTTATTTATCTATCTGCCTATCTATATCTGCCTATTTAATCTAATTTATTTATTTATTTATCTGCCTATCTATATCTGCCTATCTAATCTAATCTAATTTAATGTATATATCTATCTGTCTGTCTACCTGCCCGCCCGCCTGCACGTCTGTCTGTCTATCTATGTATCTATCTATTTAGCACGTCTATCTATCTATCTATCTATCTATCTATCTATCTATCTATCTATCTATCTGTTTCAATGTATTTATTGTGCACAATGGAGGACTTTCTTGCAGCACCAGGGGCACTCCGAGTCTGCAGACTTTCTGTTTTGTTTGTTTGTTTATTTTTAATGCAATACAACTGTTTTGGTTCACTCCTGACACGATAAATAAATAAATAATGTGTTTATAATTGTTTTAATGTATGCTCAATGTATATTATGCTTTGTTTTTATTGTTGGGACACTTAACGGTACCTGAGTCCCTCTTCGGAGGTGAGAAGGACGGGGGTACAAATGCTCCTAATAAATAGATAGATAGATAGATAGATAGATAGAGCCCCTTCCTTCCTTCCTTCCTTCCTTCCTTCCTTCCTTCTCTCCTTCCTTCCTTCCTTCTCTCCTTCCTTCCTTCCTTCCTTCCTTCTCTCCTTCCTTCCTTCTCTCCTTCCTTCCTTCTCTCCTTCCTTTCTTCCTTTCTTCCTTCCTTCCTTCCTTCTCTCCTTCCTTCCTTCCTTCTCTCCTTCCTTCCTTCCTTCTCTCCTTCCTTCCTTCCTTCCTTCCTTCCTTCCTTCCTTCCTTCCTTCCTTCTCTCCTTCCTTCCTTCCTTCCTTCCTTCTCTCCTTCCTTTCTTCCTTCCTTCCTTCCTTCCTTCCCTCCTTCCTTCCTATATAGAGCATTTAATAGGCAGAGGGACATTCACTGCAACTGAACAGACCACAAATGGACGCCCCTTCTCTCCATCCTGTACCAAACATTAAAATAGAAAGAGATAAACCTTGTTCCCACCCACGGTCTCCACTCTGCGTGGAAAAAAACTTGCAAATACTTGTTATATCTGCGTCAAACCACTGGACTTGTTTCTTAACCAGCAATAACAGCAACTTAGAAGTTGATATGCTTGTCTGTCTCTGTCTTCCTAATGCAGCCTCATCCCTTTATGCCTTTTCCGAAAAGCATGCTATATTTCAATCCTGTTGGTTTCAAGTAGGATTTCAAGTAGAGTGAGGAAGTTTTATGATTGCAGCATAGATTATTAAATCGATGTATACGCATGATGTCTAGAGCATTGTACGAACTTGCCCTAAAGGAGGATCTTGCTATCTATCATTGTCGCAGCAAACTACGATAGGAATGTCCATTTTGCAAGAGTGGAGGAAGCCCTTCCTAAACTGTCCCCCAATGAGCCCCAAGACTTGAACTCAGGCCTTTATCCTAGATCTACTTTCGGTCTCCAGAAGTAAATCTGGAGCCAAGACAGACATCTCAAGTCATTTTCAAGACACTTCCCTAGCCTTTGGGATTGCAAGGGGAACGAGCCCTGCTTTTGTTTACATTTTTATATCCCATGTTTCTTGGAAGTCAGGCAAGTTTGTGTTTTGCTTTCTTGTGGTGTGTGTTGGAGAAAGACACAAAGAAATAAATAAAGTATATTTTAAGCATCTTTTAATACATTCCTTTAGGAGGAAAAAGAAACAATGGCCGTCTCTTTGTAAGCAGATGTTTTCCGGGCTTTTCTGCCTCTCGGCAGCTTTCACTTGCAAACCAGTGAATAGGAGTTAATAAAGAACAGCTCCTCATTGAAACAATTGCAAGAAGAAGAAAATAGAGTTGCAAAAGACTGTTTTATTTATAGAAAGTGAATAAAATTTTACTAAGAAGCCTTTTCTTTGACATGGAAGAGTTAGGAGAAACTGACTCTTATTTAGCTGCGCAGATGTTTGAATATATGAGCCCTATCCTGAATTTATTATGTTCGGAAAGTCAGTCATCATAATTCCAAATATTTCTTCTCAGAGATTAAAAAACAGGGTTGTTGTAAGCTTTTCGGCCTGTCTGGCCACGTTCCAGAAGCATTCTCTCCTGACGTTTCGCCTCCATCTATGGCAGGCATTCTCAGAGGTTGTCAAGTCTGTTGGAAACTAGGAAAATGAGGCATATATATATATACTAGCCGTCCCCTGCCACGAGTTGCTGTGGCTCAGTCTGTGTATAGGTGTTTTGTGTGAGTATATATTTATGTATATGTGTTATATGTGGTTTTGTGCATGCGTTGTAATGTATTTTTATTTTTATTTTGGCTTTCTAAGTCTTTTTTGCTGTGTTTTTCAGTGTTTTTATGAGTGATTATTACTCTTTGGCCTGATAGGTATATTGTGTCCAAATTTGGTGTCAATTCATCCAGTGGTTTTTGAGTTATGTTAATCCCACAAACGAACATTACACTTTTATTTATATAGACTAGCTGTCACACCCTGCCACGTGTTGCTGTGGCCCAGTCTGTGTATATGTGTTTTGTGTGTGTGTTTATATGTGTGTGTGTGTATATTTGTGTATATGTGTATATACATGTGTTTGCATGTGTGTGTGTGTGTGTGGTTTTGTGCATGCATTGTAATGTTTGGGGGGGTTTTTTTTGGCTTTTTAAGTATCTTTTGCTGTGTTTTTCAGTGTTTTTTGAGTAATGGTCACTCTTTGGCCTGATAGGTGTATTGTGTCCAAATTTGGTGTCAATTCCTCCAGTTGTTTCTGAGTTAATCCCACAAACGAACATTACATTTCTATTTATATAGATATAGATAGATGTGTGTGTGTGTGAAATGTCCAGGGCGGGAGAAAGAACTCTTGTCTGTTGGAGGTAGGTGTGAATGTTGCAATTGGCCACCTTGATTAGCATTTAATGGCCTAGCAGTTTCAAGGTCTGACTTCTTACTGCCCAGGGGATTCCTTTGTTGAAACCTCTGGAGACAGTTCTTTCTCTCACCCTGGACATTCCACAGATATTTAAACCCAACTTGCCTACAGACCTCACAACTTCTGAGAATGCCTGCCATAGATGCAGGCGAAACGTCAGGAGAGAATGCTTCTGGAACATTTATTTATTTATTTATTTGCTACATTTATATACCTCCCCTTTCAGCCCGCAGGCGACTCAGGGCAGTTTACAGTAAACATCAAAGCATAAGAATATAGTAAAACAGATTAAATAGTATAAAACATGATAAAATCAATAAAAACATATGGCCACACAGCCCGGAAAACTCACAACAATCCAGTTATTCCGGCCATGAAAACTTTCGACAATAGGTTAAAACATTGTCTTATTGAGGATCTCTTTAAAAAACACATTTCAAACATTTTTTTAAAAAAAAGGTATAAACGAGGTATAAACTTCTCTCCCATCACTTGATTTATTCCTCCCATTTTCTGTTCACAGTATGTCTGCATTTAGCCCTCTCTTCAGCTCCCTTGCATGGCATATAGTCCGTGGCGATGTCTGGTTCTCCTTATTTGTGGAGTAAGGAGAACCAGGCATCAAACTTCTCAACTTGTCAACATGTTTATTTCTGAAGACTGCTGTTATTTGAAGCTGGCTTCTTGCATTCCCTCCTGTCCAACCATCCCAGTTTCCACAAGAAAGGCAGGTGGCTTTAGCAGCCCAGGATCAATATCCCCCAATCTCCACCGATATTCTCAACTCTTCTGCAAACAGTTTCGCTTTGCACAAGTATATTTATTTTAATAGAAAGTTTCCTTTTCACCTACACACTTTTCCTCTTTCCTCTCTTTCCTATTGGCCTCTTTGGGACCTGATCTCCTTTTTCAAATGTGTTTTGAACACAATTTAGTGTCACAAACTCCACATTTTTGGAAGGAAGTCCTTGGGGGGGAAAGGAGGAGCACCAAATCCATTCAAATGTCACTTAAGACTCAGAAAACCTTAGGCTGGGTCTTGAAATCTTGTGTGGGATGTTTTGGGTCATTTCAGCCAAGACGGTCATTTCTACACTACTATATGGTCCAGATTATCAAAGCAGATAATCTGGATTTTATATGGCAGTGTAGAAGGGGCCTTAGAAGGGGATTCAGACCCAGATGTGTGGGGCAATTGGGAAGGTATGGAAGAAACTTCTGCTTGTCTTCATCGGGTGAGAATATAATGCACTGTGTTGTGAAGGCTTTCATGGCCGGAATCACTGGGTTGCTGTGAGTTTTCTTGGCTGTATGATCATGTTCCAGAAGCATTCTCTCCTGACGTTTCACCCACATGTATGGCAAGCATCCTCAGAGGTAGTGAGGTCTGTTGGAACTAGGAAAAAGGGTTTATATATTTATATAATATTTTTATTTCTTATCTATCACTCCTCAAGGCAGGATACAACATAGTTAAAAACACAAGAAACAGACATTAAAAGGCATAGAAAAAGATGTAAACACACTCACATCATGCATACCAACAAAAATGCTAGTTCTATCCAGGTGAATGCATTTTTCTTGTCATGGAATCGAGCCAATTCCATCTGGGGGAGAAGAGTATCCCCTCCTGGGCGTCTCTCTTTCTCCCCCCACCTTTCGAAATAAATGTAAACTCAGAGATGATAGGCAGACCCTTCTAAGAGTGGCGTCTTGCCCCCCCCCCTTTCTTCTCTCTCTCTCTCTCTCTCTAGCTCCCTTTTATGGCAAGCATTTTTGCTGTCGCTCCAACTCTTCCCCCTTCCCTTCTGCTCGTCTTCCTCCCCCCCCCCCCCTTTTGAAGGAAAAGCAAGCCTAGAAACCATAGGCAGCCCCTTCCAGGGAAGGCGTGGGTCACGTGTGGACTCCCCCCTTTTTTCTTTCTCTCCCTTTTGCCATAAAAGCATTTTTGCCATCGCTTCCTCTCTTCCCACTCCTTCCTTCTCCCTCCTCCCCTTCCCTCTTGAGTGTCATGAAATCATATATGCAACCCCTTCCAGGGTCACGTGTGAACACCCCCACTTCTCTCTTGCCGTAAAAGCATTCTTGCCAACACTCCCTCCCCCCTAACTTGGAAAAGTAAGCTCAGAAATGTGTTGTCGAAGGCTTTCATGGCCGAAATCATTGGATTTCTGTGAGTTTTCCGGACTATGTTCCAGAAGCATTTTCTCCTGACGTTTCACTCACATCTATGGCAGGCATCCTCAGAGGTTATGAGGTCCTGTTGGAAACTAGCAAGTGGGGTTTATATATCTGTGGAATGTCCAGCCCGGGAGACAGAATTCTTGCCTGTTGGAAGCAGGTGTGAATGTTGCTATTGGCCACCTTGGTTAGCATTGAATGGTTAGCATTGCAGCTTCAAAGCCTGGCTGCTATTGATAGTATGCTAATCAAGCTGGGCAACTGCAACATTCACATTTGCCTCAATCAGACTTTTAGAACACCTCCCAACAAAGGATTCTGCCAGGCAGGAAGCTGCAAGACCATTCAATGCTAACCAAGGTGGCCAATTGCAACATTCTCCCTCCCTGGACATTCGTTGGACTGATAGGTGTCTTGTGTCCAAATTTGCTGTCAATTCGTCCAGTGGTTTTTGAGTTATGCTAAACCCACAAACGAACATTACATTTTTATTTATATACATAGATGTGTGTCTATAGAGGAAGAATTGTTTTTTTGAGGTAGGCATGAATGTTGCAATTGGCCACTTTGATTAGCATTTTAATGGCCTAGCAGTTTCAAGGTCTGGCTTCTTACTGCCTGGGGGATTCCTTTGTTGAAACGTCAGGAAAAAGTTCTTTCTCCTGCCCTGGACATTCCACAGATGTATAAAACCAATTTTCCTAGTTTCCAACAGACCTCACAACCTCTGAGGATGCCTGCCATAGATGTGGGCGAAACGTCAGGAGAGAATGCTTCTGGAACATGGCCATACACACAGCAAAGAAACAAAGTATGTATATATACAACTCTACAATTTTCTAATTCCTTCAACTGTTGTATAGAACCTACTTGGAAGTTAGAGGTAAAGTGTACTCCTAAAACATCCGAGGAGATAGTCCATACCAAATCATAATGTTCAAGAGTTGTATATATAGACTAGCTGTCCCTTGCCACGCTTTGCTGTGGCCCAGTATGTATATATGTGTTTTGTGTGTGTATATATATGTGTGCATATATTTGTGTATCTGTGTATATATGTGTTGTTTATGGGTATATATGTGTGCGCACATGTATGTGTATAGATGTGTTTATATGTGTGTATATATTTGTGTGTTTATATGTGTATATGTATATTGTGTATATCTGTGTCCTTGTTTATATGCATATCTGTGTTTATATATGTGTGTATGTATGTGTGCATGTATATATTTGTGTGTGTATGTGTATATGTATATATGTGCGCATGTAGAAGTATGTATGTGTATATTTGTGTGTGCTTGGGTATAAATATACATATGTGTATGTATGTGTGCATGTTTATATGAGTATGTGCGTTTGGGTATATATGTGTGCGCATATATGTGTGTGTAGATGTGTTTATATGTGTGTATATATTTGTGTTTATATGTGTATATGTATATTGTGTATGTGTGTGCTTGTTTATATGCATATTTGTGTTTATATATGTGTGTATGTATGTGTGCATGTGTATATTTGTGTGTGCATGTGTATATGTATATATGTGTGTGTAGATGTATGTGTGTGTATATTTGTGTGTGCTTGGGTATATATATATATACGTATGTGTACGTATGTGTGCATGTGTATATGAGTGTGTGTGTGTGTGGGTATATATGTGTGCGCATATGTGTGTCTGTAGATGTGTTTATATGTGTGTGTATATATATTTATGTATGTGTATATTGTGTGTGTATATATATTTATGTGTATGTGTATATTGATATTTATGTGTATGTGTATATTGTGTATATGTGTGTGCTTGTTTATATGCATATTTATGTTTATATATGTGTGTATGTATGTGTGCATGTGTATATTTGTGTGTGCATGTATATATGTATATATGTGTGTGCTTGGGTATATATATATACACGTATGTATATGTATGTGTGAATGTGCATATGAGTGTGTATATGTGAATGTGTATATGCATGTGTGTGTATCTGTGTGTGTGTGTATCTGTGTGTGTGTGTGTATATATATATATATGGGGTGGGATATAGATATATAGTGTATTTTTGGGGTTTTTAAGTCCATTCTGCTGGGGTTTTTTTTGTATTTTTAGGGGTGGTGAACACTCGTTGGACTGTTAGTTGTATTGTGTCAAAATTTCGTATCAATTCGTCCAGTGGTTTCTGAGTTATGTTAATCCCACAAACGAACATTACATTTTTATTTTTATATAGATACTTCGTTTCTTTGTGTATCTATCTGCATTACTTGCACACACACAGCAACCCAAGCTCAGAAATCATTGACACAAGAAGCGATGAGAGATGTGCAGGGCGATGGCCATCGCTCCCCCTCTTTCCCCTCCCTTACACCACACACACACTCACAATAAGCTCAGAAATCACTCTCGGCCCCTTTCAGGAGAAGTGTAGCCCCCTCCCCATTTTCCCTTTGCCATAGAAGCAGTTTTGCCATTGCTCTCTCTCTCTCTCTCTCTTCCCCCCTCCCCACTCCCCTCAAATAAGGAAGCTCAGAAATCCTAAGCAGCCTCTTCCAGGAGAGGCGGGGTCACGTGACAGCTGCCTCTCCCCCTTTCCCTTTCTCTCCCCTTTGCCATAAAAGCCTTTCTGCCCTCGCTCGCTCGCTCCCTCTCCCCCCTCCCTCCCCTGCCCCTCGCTCTCAGCCAATGGGCGCTCCCCTCGGGCCCAGCGAGGCCTTGGCGGCGACAAGTCTCCCAGGCGACCCTCCCGCCGCTTAAAACCATCCCAGCCGCCTCTCTTCTCCCGGAGTCCGGGCCCCTCTCGCCTCCCGTTGGGGCCCACATGAGCTCTCCCGCCGCATGGACCCCGAGGACGCCTTCGCAGAGGAGCCGCGGAAGAGCATGGAGGGCTTGCCTTTCCCGGCGCCCGGAGGAGCGGGAGGAGGAGGAGGGAGCACGAGTAGCAGCAGCAACCGGAACGGGACTCCTCTCCCAGGCCCTGGCTACCCCTCTTTGGACGCCGGGGAGCCCTCCGCCAAGCCTTGCTTGCCCCCTTCGGTCTCTTCCGCCGCCACAGCCTCGCCGTTCTCCTACGGATGCTTCCCCGGCGGAGGAGGAGGCGGAGGAGGCGGAGGAGGTGGAGGAGGAGGGGGCTACTATTCCTACCGCGTGGCCCGCAGCGCCCTCAAACCGGGGCCCATGATGCCCCCGCAGCCGGGCTACCCGGAGAAGTACCTCGAGGTCTGCAACGTGGCGGCGGCTGAGGACTACCCCACTCGCCCGGCGGAGTTCGCCTTCTACCCGGGCTATGGCGGGCCCTACCAGCCCGTGGCCAGCTACCTGGACGTTTCCGTGGTCGGTGGAGGGGCCGCTGGAGAGGCCCGGCACGAGGCGCTCTTGCCCGTGGACCCTTACCACGAACCCTGGGCCCTGGCCGCCGGAGGGTGGAGTGGCCCCGTGTGCTGCGCCAAGGAGCCCAGCCCCGCCGCAGGGCACTTTTGGAAAACCGCTTTTGCAGGTAACTCACTCCAGCTTCTGCCAACCTAGCAGTTTGAAAACATGCAAATGTGAGTAGATCAATAGGTACCGCTCCGGCGGGAAGGTAATGGCACTCCATGCAGTCATGACCTTGGAGGTGTCTACGGACAATGCCATCTCTTCGGCTTAGAAATGAAGATGAGGCAGAAAATACCGCATCTGATTGTGGACTGAGATAATCCATAATTATAATGAATAATGGGATTGGACTGGGTGGTCCGTGGGGGTCCCTTCCAACTCTAGGATCCTAGCTGACACCCTATATCCTAGAATATCGAGGCAGAAAATATCACATCTGATTGTGGACTCAGATAATCCATAGTTATAATGAATAATGGGATTGGATTGGGTGGCCCCTTCCAATTCTAGGATCCTAGCTGGCACCTCTTAGGGCCCTTCTACACAGCCCTATATCCTAGATTATCAAGGCAGAAAATATCACATCTGTTTGTGGACTCAGATAATCCATAATTATAATGAATCATGGGATTGGACTGGCTGGCCTTTGGGGTCCCTTCCAACTCTAGGATCCTAGAAGGCACCTTTTTGGCATCCCTGGAGTCAGACAGGACTGGACTTAATGTCAGGGGAAAGCCTTTACCCTTACTTTTACCACCTAGAGAAGGTGGGGAACGTTAAGCAGAGGCTGGATGGATTGTGTGCACCTGCTTGGCAGAATGGGGTTGGACAGGGTAGCCCTTGAGGGTCCCTTCCAACTCTAGGATCCTAGTTATCACCTCTTAGGGCCCTTCCATACAACCCTTGGAACAAAACCACAGAAAGTTTCCACTGCTGAAATAATGCTAACCTATCAGAAGCTGTTTACAGCCAAACAGGACTTAAATGTCTTTCTGCCAGAGATACGCTCTCTAGTTGATCAATTAAGAGTACATGGTGAAACAATTAACGATATCATGATTACATCTATTACTTCAAATGAAATTAATCAGAGTTATAAAAATTCGGTATTAATTTTGAGAAATACCCACAACAGCCCTATATCCCAGAATATCAAGGCAGAAAATCTCACATGATCTGAGTGTGGATTCAGATAATCCATAATGATAATGGATAATGGGATTGGACTGAGTTGGCCCCTCTTAGGACCTTTCTATACAGCCCTATATCCCAGAATGCCAAGGCATAAAATTTCACATTATCTGAATGTGGACTGGTTAACTCATAATTATAATGGATAATAGGATTCGATTAGGTAGCCTCTCGGGAATCCCTTCCAACCCTAGGATCCTAGGAGGCACCTCTTAGGGTCCTTCAACACAGCCCTATATTCCAGAATTTCAAGTCAGAAAATCTCACATTATCTGAGTGTGGACTCAGATAACCCATAATTATAATAGATAATGGGATTGGACTGGGTGGCCTTTGGGGGTCCCTTCCAATTCTAGGATCCTAGTCGGCACCTCTTAGGGCCCTTCCATACAGCCCTATATCCCAGAATATCAAGGCAGAAAATCTCAGATAACCCATAATGATAATGGATAATGGGATTAGACTGGGTGGCCTTTGGGGGACTCTTCCAACTCTAGGATCCTAGAAGACACTTCTTAGGGCCCTTCCACACAGTCCTATATCCCAGAATACCAAAGCAGAAAATCTCACATTATCTGAATGTGGACTCAAATAACCCATAATTATATTGGGATTGGACTGAGTGGCCTTTGGGGTCCCTTCTAACTCCAGGATCCTAGAAGGCACCTTTTTGGCACCTCCTTCTTTCCTCTGAATCTGGATCTACACTGCTTATATCCCAGGATCTGACCCCAGGTTATCTGACATCCAGTTCAAAGAAGGTAACACTATGTTCCTCTCTACACTGCCAAATAAAATTCAGATTATCTGTTTTCAATAGGATTATATGCCAATGTAGAAGGGGCCTATGTAAACATGATTTTTGTATCTGGCTTATAAATGTCATTTCCTCGGTAGTTCTATCATAAAAACATGGAAAGAGTTTATTATTCAACTGCAAAAACTTTATTTTTGTGGGACATCCTGCAGCACAATTTGCTATAGTTTTTCAGTGAATATCTCCTTTAGTCTCAACCAATTCAGCATAGTTTGTGGCTGCAACAAAAATGAAGTTTCTGGAGAGTAACAAGTACTTTCAAAATTACTACCATACAATTAAATAGGAATAACACTTTCAAACCAGGAACATTTTTTTCAAATTTTGTAACATAGTGATCTGGGATCAAATCCTGGGATATAGGACAGTGTGGATCTAGCCTCAGTGGGATGGAAAATGGAAAGAAGCTGGGCTTTGAATTGCATTGGTAAGAGCATTAGGCTGCATCTACATTGCCCTATATCTATCCTAGGATCTGATCCCAGATTATCTGCTTTGAACTGGATTATATGAATCTGCACTGCAGATAATATGGGATAAACAGATAAGATGGGTGACATAGGACAGTGTAGATCAAGCCTTAGTGGCCTGTGGGGGGTGTAATCAGTCACCATCCAGGCCTTAAATAGTGGATTTCCTATCCACACAGTGAAAATACGTTCTTCAAAACAGGTTTGAAACATCACTGAATGCCAGTGTGAATGGGGTCTTTGTGTGTCTGTGGAAGGGGATCGTGGCCTAAATACCTCCCTCAAAGCACCATATCCTGTCTGATCTTTTCAGTGTGGCAGTTTGCAATGATATTTCCTGGTCAGCAAAGGTTCAACTGCACCCTTAGAAACGCTGAGATGTTAAAATAATTCTCAGTAAAAAGCAAAATACTTTAAGATACCATCTGCTTTTCAAAGCCAAGGAGGATCAGCCCTGGTTGGAGGGAAGATCACTAAGGAATACCTATATTTCAGAGGGAGGAATGGTCAAAACCAGTCCATGGGTTTGCCTTAAGCTTGTTCTCCTCCACATCGACAAGTTTAATATTTAGCAAATTCTCCTCTACCTTGCCAGTTTTAGGTCCATTTTGCTCTTAGATTTTCCTGGAGTGATTTCTGTCCTCTCCCTGGCTGGATCTACACTGCCATAGAATGCAAACTGCATTATATGGGTCTGCTACACTGACCACACAATGCAATTCAAACTGCATTATAGGGCAGGGTAGATCCAGCCTATGTATGTCAGTTTATTCCTAAAGGGTGTGTTTGTGTGTGTCTGTATACATATTGTCCGTGAAGTTTACCCACACACAATATACGGAGATGAACCAATGATATTATACATATATTATTATTATTATTATTATTATTATTATTATTATTTTGAAACCATACACTCTTATACAGATTATACAAGGATTATATAATCCTTATACAGATTAAACAGATTATACATGAAACCAGACACTCTTATACAGATTATACAAGGATTTTCGTGTATAAACTGAGAATTAGAGTTAAGTAGCATGACTGGGAATACCTATTATAATGTAATATAATATATTGTATATACATATAATATTTATAATATTATAATGTAATACAATATTCTACTAATAATATGGTATTATAATTATATATTTTATATTACATGTAATTACAATATAATGGTATAGTACAATATAGTAATATATAAATTGTGCTATACTAGTAATGTATATTGTCGAAGGCTTTCATGGCCGGAATCACTGGGTTGTTGGAGGTTTTTCGGGCTATATGGCCATGTTCTAGAGGCATTTTCTCCTGACGTTTCGCCTGCATCTATGGCAAGCATCCTCAGAGGTAGTGAGGATGCTTGCCATAGATGCAGGCGAAACGTCAGGAGAAAATGCCTCTAGATTCTAGAACATGGCCATATAGCCCGAAAAACCTACAACAACCCAATATAATATAATGTATGTATGTATGTATATCTTGTAAGCCGCTCTGAGTCCCCTTCGGGATGAGAAGGGCGGCATATAAATGTCGTAAATATAATATAATATAATATAATATAATATAATATAATATAATATAATATAATATAATATAATATACTGAGATGCACTGAAGCGAGGACGGAAAGTAACCAGGCTTCAGAATTTTCTATTTTCGATATCACACACGACAGAGGGGTTTTTGTGACTGATCTGAATGTCATGTGAATCGCCCTCTGTCTCACCCGGATTAATATTATTACAAATGATGTGCACAGTGCGAGGTTAAACAAGCAGGAGTAAACTGGAGTGGGCGGCAGTGTAAACAGTAACTCCTCTACCGAAAACGCCGGCCCTTCCTTTCCTTCTTCATCTCCATTCCTACTTCCTTTATAATTGTGACTAAGGGCCCTTCCACACAGACATATAACCCAGAATATCAAGGCAGAAAATCCCACAATATCTGCTTTGAATTGGGTTATCTGAGTCCACACTGCCATATATTCCAGTTCCAAGCAGATAATGTGGGATTTTATTTGTGGAAGGGGCTCTAGCGCATTGAAAACAAGAAAACAACAAGTAAAAGACACCAAAAGGCGCTCAGACAAAACCTTGGGTCTCTTTGGCTTGTAGTTATGATCTATTGCTGAGAAAAGCCAGAGTTTAATAGGAGCTGGACCCAATCCTCCAACGTTGGGACAGACTTAGCATATTTATGAACACATCTGTAGGACAATAAGAAAGACTCCGAACACATGAAGACTGCTTTTCCCAGTTTAGAGCACCCTAGTCTGGTTTCTCTGCCACTGGATAGAAACCTGGGCCAGGTAAAGTTAAACCCAAGTATCTGTCATATTACCACTTATTTTCGCATCTGAAATCCCTCCAATCTCCTTAAAGCAGCTACACACTACAGATATTTCTCCACAGGTGTAGGGTCACCGATTTTAAAACAGAATTTTTATTAATTTCCTATACACTTCCATCCCTCTTGCGCACATTCCCAGCGGCTCTGTTTTTTAATAAATATTGCCTGATTCAGAAATCCATTGGAAACAAGGATCATTTTCTTTAAGATATATTAATATGGAGGTCATTAATTTGGTTTCAAATGCAAAAATAGAGAATGTCAAGCATGTGTTTGTGGATAATGATAAAATTAGATATCCTGAGATAAGTGGAACACTTCAAAGGCCCCATATACACTGGCAGATAACATACAGATTATCTGCTTTGAACTGGATTATGTGAGTCTACACTGCCATATAATCCGGATCAAAGCATATAATCTGTATTTTAACTGGCAGTGTAGATGGGGAAAAAGAAGGGAAGATGCAGGGTTTATTTCAGAAGCAAAGAATCTAACTTGAGTGGTTACAGGAAAGGAAAGTGTTTCCTTTCCCGGGAGTCTGGGAGTTTGAAAGGGCAGCTGAGTTTTCTTCAAGCACATTTTTCTGGTTTTTTGTGAACCAATTTTGGGGGGGGGGGGGGGGGAGGTTTGTGAACCAAAAAAAAAAATAGGATCAATTTCTTGGTGCCAAAAGAATCTTTGTCATTCCACATAAGTGAGCTAACAAGAAAAGCAGCCTCTTGGGATTCTTTAGTTGGTTTTTATCACAGTGTAGACTGCCTGTGGATGTGTTCTCCTAGATTCACAACCTCTACTCTACTGGTGGCACCTAGAAAATAAACACCTAGCTTAAATCTTAGGAAGAACCACACAATACTGTTGAAAGTCCGCAAACTAAGACAGCAAAAAATGTGTGAAGAGAGCTCCTGTACCCATATAAGGAAAAAAGAGGGGAATCACATCTGCAAACAATGGATTTTTTGGAAAGCCTAAGTGGATATAGGCTTGTTGCCTTTAATATAATATACATAGAGGTTTTGTGGAAGATAGTGGGGATGGATTGTGGATGGGATGGATTTCTTCTAGGTGCAAGGAAGTCTTGTGGATTAGGTTACTCTTGGCACTCTTTTCAACTCCTGCAGTCCCATGATACTTTGCGTGGTCCCCCAGAGACCACTGGGATGAGGAATGTGACAAAAGATTTCACCACAAGAGGGCAGGAAACTCCTAAGAGGAGTGTGACTCCAACTCCAAACCCTTCACTTCAAGCCAGAGCTACAAAAAATTCCTTTTCATGGACTACAATACCCAGAAAACCTTTTGACAAAATAGCAATTGACTAGGATGGGAGGAATGTTCTTGGAGTTGTGAGCCAAAAAAAGTAACTTTTCCAATATATGCATCATGAATAGTTAATTCTCTCCTCATTCTGAAGAAGAATCTTGGTTGCAGTCATTGGAGGATCAGGTAAGAGATGTCTTAGCAGTTAAACTCTTAACTTTGTTATGATTGCACAGGACTGGTCGTATCATTAGGCAGCAGGAGGCATCAGCATCAGCTTTGAAGCTGCAAGGCTATTCAATGGTAATCTAGGTGACCATTTGCCTCAAATAGACAAGAGTTCTTTCTCTTCCACAGAACTCATAGCAGCCCAGAAAAGTGTTTCTTGTATGCCTTTTTGTCATTTTTGACTTGTGAACCTAAAAGAAACATTTGCTCAGAAGGGGTTTGCATTTAACTTTACTTCCTCTGAGGCTGAGAGAGTGTGGTTTGCCCAAAGTCAACCAGTGGTTTTCCATGGCCAAGCAGGGACTCCGATCCTGGACTCTGGAATTACCCAACACTCAGAGACCGTCCTAGTGTCATAAAAGGGCAGGAAATTGTTTGTTATTTAATTTATTATGATTATATTATATTGTCAGGAAGTCCTCATCCTGCCTATAAAGATGCAGCAATAACCAAATAAGGAGGAAAAGAGCATTTGTTCTCCTCATTCTGTACCTTTCCACCTGAGAATGTTTAGATAAAACAATTGTAAGGTATACTTTTAGCAAATAAAATATAACCACTGGGTTGCTGTGAGTTTTCCAGACTGTAAGGGCATGTTCCAGAAGCATTCTCTCCTGATGTTTCACCCAAATGACCCAGTGATTCCGGCTATGAAAGCCTTTGACAACACAAAATATAATAATTTATCTCTCTGCTTTCTTTCTTTGTGGTCCATGACGTTTTGCACAACATGGAACTTTAAGAAATCTTTCTTTCCATGTCAATTCACATACATTTCTAAGCACTATATAACAGGCATGGGCAAACTTTGGCCCTCCAGCTGTTTTGGACTTCAACTCCCACAATTCCTAACAGCCTACCGATCCAAAACATCTGGAGGGCCAAAGTTTGCCCATGCCAGCTATATAGCATTAGCTTTGTGTCAGTAGTGACAATTACGAGGTCTCTATATACCAGGCAGTATTGAAATTGAAAAGTCATGTTGATCCAGTTCAGTCCAACATTGTGATCGCTCAGCGATGATTTATTATTGACAACATAGCCAGTTAAAATAGAGCACCAAGTTTGTTTGTTTATTTATTTATAAAGCTTTTTTTGGCTAACAAGCTTTATGGCTACAAAGATGTTGAGATGACACGGTAATTATAAAGATGAATATGCTGTAAGAGAAGAAGACTGAGTCAGAAAAATAAGAATAAAAAAGCATGTACATGCATATTAGTGGGTCCTTGGTAACTCCTCGGGTTTTGTTCTAGTTCTTCTGTGGATACCAGAATCCATGGACACCCAAGTTCCATTAGAGTAAAGGTAAAGGTTTTCCCCTGACATTAAGTCCAGTTGAGTCCGACTCTGGGGTGTGCTGCTCATCTCCATTTCTAAGCTGAAGAGCCGGCGTTGTCCGTAGACACCTCCAAGGTCATGTGGCCGGCATGACTGCATGGAGCGCCGTTAGCTCTATACATACTGACTTTGTTTTTTGGAATGTGTTTTAAAAAAATATTTTCAAGCCACAGATGATTGAATCTGTGGATACAGAAGGCCAATAAATGTATACATTTCTGTGTGCACAGTTGTGGTATCAACATTACCTAAAATTCAATCTTACTACTAATGTGTACACTGCAAAGCTATGGATCCAAAATCAATGCTGCAAATTTCTAGGTCCAACAGTGTGCATTATGGAGTTTTAGCTTCTGAATATCAGGACAAGGTTTTATTTTTCCAGAACTGATTGTGACAAAGGTCCATATACCGAAATTATCAATTTTTCTGATTTCATATTTTAGCTTCCAGTACAACGTCAAAAGTAAATGGATAGCAGGAAACTTCCTTTTTCACAAACCCAGTTGAAATGTATGGGGCCAGCTCAAATTTAAGCAGGTCTTGTTCAGATCTTTTCAATGGGTTTGCTTTAGTGGTACAGTTAGGTAAGGATGGCTGTAGAATTAATATAGTTTAATTCAATGCTTTGGAGTCCTGGGATTTGTAGTTTGGTAAGGCAACAGCACTCTGATGGATAAGGCTCAAGACTTTCTAAAACGACACTCGCACTGAGTCATGGCTTTTAAAGTGGTGTTGAACTGAATTAATTCTACAGTGTAGACCAGGCATAGGCAAACTTGGGCCCTCATGTGTTTTGGACTTCAACTCCCACAATTCCTAAAACCCTCAGGGGGGAAAGAAAGGGGTCTGAGGGTATTAGCAATTGTGGGAGTCGAAGTCCAAAACACATGGAGAGCCAAAGTTTTCCCATGCCTGGTGTAGATGGTGTATTGTGGTCTGGACATTTACCCCATAGTCCTGCCTTGACTATGCAAGTGACTTGCCATAATGCAGTGACACTGTTAGGCACCACAGGCTGCACAATTACAGTGGGCAATTAAATGAATTCATCGCTCTTCAGATTGAATCCTCCAGATAACAATAATAATTTGCACAGCCCTAATGTGTATGCATTCCTATCCCCACAGCACAGTATGGTTGTGTGGGTATGGTTGCCAAAGAGTATAAATATTCAGCATGAATATTTAAGCAATATTTAATGCTGTAAGATCCATGAGTAGCATCCAGTGTTATTTATGGGCATCCCAGCAGGAAAGCATTTCTCCAAATAGACAGAAAGCAAAAGCTGAAAGCTTCTCAAAAATACAGCAAGGATGTTTATTAGTAACTTCAATAAAGACATTTCTAAGATCTTTAAGCAGCAGCTAAACATTTTTAAATCTATGACCTGAATTCAGATTTCCTCATTTCTAGGGCCCTTCCAGACAGCCATATAACCTAGAATATCAAGGCAGGATATCACACAATATCTGCTTTGAATTGGGTTATATGACAGTGTGGATTCAGGGCCCTCCCGCATTTTTCGCTTTAAACTGGATTATATGAGTCTGCACTGCCAGATAATCTGGGATAAACAGAAAACCTGGGATCAGATCCTGGGATATAGGGTCTGTCTGGAAGGACCCCATGGGTCCTTCCCCATAATTATATACTCCAGAATATCAAGGCAGTAAATCCCACAATATCTGCTTTGAACTGGGTTATCAGAGTCCACACTGCCATATAGTCCAGTTTAAAGCATATAATGCGGGATTTTCTGCCTTGATATTCTGGGCTGTATGGAAGGGCCCTAAGAGTAGACCCATTAAAATGAATGGCAGTTATGTTGCCCATAGTTACCTTAATCTCCACTGATTTGACTGGGCCTATTCAAATAAAGTGCATCTACACTATAGAATTAGTGCAGATTTGGTGTAGCACCAGCACTCTTTTGCAGACCATCTAAAATGACAACTCCCATAATTCCATAGTACTGAGCAAAGGCAATTAAAGAGGTGTCAAACTACATAAATCTACAATGTAGATGCACCCTAAGACTGGGTCTAGTTTGCTACTTCCTGGAGCAGCCTTTGCATCACTTTCCATTAAAAAAAACAACATTTGGCCAGAACAGATTAGTAGTTCTTTTGTTTTATTTTTTTAAAATCATATCAAATTTCTCAACTCTAATTCTATTTTAGTGTTCCTCTTTTGTATTTTTAAACTGTGTTGGGTTTTTTAAAAATTGTAAGCCTGGATTTGGGAGAAAATTTCAAGTATAATGATAACAAAAACTAGAAGGGATGCATTGAATCAGGGAGATTTATACATATTTATTTGCCATTCAAAACAGATTTCCTCTAATTGAAACTAGCACCTGAATTTAGACTTTATTTCCTGAAATATACTATGCTTTCTGTTGCTTTCATTTGAGGATTGAAAATAATGACCATGCAGTCTTCTGCCTCATTCTAGCAGTATCAAAACTGCAACTCGATTCCTGGACTAAATGGGTTTTCAAATCAATATTAATTTGTTATCTATGTAAAAAAATATAGCAGTAAGGGTTGTGGGAAGGGAAGGAGCTGAAAGACTACTTCATCTATCCACATCTCAAAAACAATAGAAATCACCAGGGTTAAAATATTTTGCACATGAACACACATGCACACACATACAGAAAACTCACATGTAAACAACATCTCTGGGCCCTTTCAGACAGGCCCTATATTTCAGGATCTGATCCCAGGTTTTCTGTTTATCCCAGATTATCTGGTAGTGTGGACTCATATAAAGCAGATGTCTGGAAGGGGCCCTTATGTGTTATGCAGTAACACATAATTGGGAATGAAAAGCAAGAAAATCATAGTCATGTTTTGTTTTTCCTTCATTTGCATATCATTTCATGCCATTTTATTTTCCAATATTGACAAACTGGAAGAAATATTTGTGTGTGCATACTATTTATTAATATTTACACTGCAAGACTTTAATCTAGTCCTAGGATGTAGCATTTTCTCATCAGTATTTTCCAACACCAAGTAATCATGTTACATTTAGAAATATGAAATCAGGTCCTAGAAATTGCCGAGATACTAGGTCGATTTCTTTATTCCTACATACTCTTTTTTTCTCATTTTTAGTATGGTTTCTCTTTGAGAAAGGATACTTTGTAATACCATTTGTATAAATGTGGAGGGCGGTGGCTTTAATAATAATAATAATAATAATAATACTTTATTTATATCCTGCTTTTCTTACTAAACGGGCCCCAAAGCTGCTTGCAACATTATATAAAAGACCATACAAACCAATATGGAAAACAATAACTTATAAAAACATATTTACAATAATAATAATAATAAATAAATAAATTTAAAAACATGTGTCTAATACATTTATTTATCTATTTATCCTATTTTTACCCCACCTTTCTCTACTCTGAAGGGGACACAAGGCAGCTTACATATAGGCAGTTATTAAATGCCTTAAAACACATACAATTCCAACAACATTAAAATTAAATTAAAATTAATACATATTAAGCATTAAAAAGGGCTTGCGAATAATAATAATACTAATACTACTACTAATAATAAATTTATTTATTTATTTATAACCTGCCCCCTCTCCTCTAAAGGATGAAAAAAAAAAGATGGTTGCTTATATATATATATATATATATATATATATATATATATATATATATATGAGACGTGGTCCAATTTCTCAATACTATACCCTCCTTCTCTTCCAAACATTGGAATCCCATCCGTTAGTTTCAAGTACAGTAGACCCATTGAGCCAGTTGTTGAAGGGTAAGTCAACATGTGGCGAAATCTAATGGATTGGACGGTTTTGCTCTGCCGGGACTGACAATAGCATTTATTTGGAAATGAATGCTATGGAAATCATTATTTCCAATAGTAAAAGTGCCTAAAATGGACAATTCAGTCGAAACTAAAGTATCCTACCCATCTTTCTTAAACATAAACGGACACATCTTTGTGTTTCCTGACTGGGGAACAAGGTGGGGGAAAGGTTTTGAAATTACGTCCCCCTTCCAAAGCCATTTCCACGATTAATTGTGAAAAGGATTGTTTCCCAACCAGATCAGTTAGATAGAAATCTCAAGTTTCTCTTCTTCTGTGTCTAACCGACGCGATTAATCTGACCTGTCCAGCCCTACTTTCGCCCACAGACGACTTCGGTGAGGTTTCGTGGACAAAAGAGGCCCGAAATGGAGGAAATACTGATTTGTACAGAAAGGACTGGGCCCAGAAAAGGGGGGATGAGAAGGAGAACAGTGGGGAGGGAGGAGTGGAGGAGGGAGAGGGCGAGAGAAGAGAAAAATGTAGGGAAGGGAAGGGGCGGAGGGATTGAAAACATGTCTGTGGGGTCTTGAAAGTAAAGCGGAAAAATTAGGGGCTAGGAAAAAATAAACAAACATTGTGTGTGTGAGAGAAAGGATACTTAACGGAGGGACCCAGAAATGCGGGGAAATGATGCATCTATATAAATAAAAAAAATATATAAATAAAAATGTCATGTTTGTTTGTGGGATTAACATAACTCAAAAAACACTGGACGAATTGACACCAAATTTGGACACAATACACCTATCAAGCCGACGAGTATTCATCACTCCTAAAAACACTGAAAAACACAGCAGAAGAGCCACAAAAATGCATTACACCACATGCGCAAAACCACATATATACACAAACACACATATATACACATATACACAAACATATACACACACATATACACACATGGAATGCATATACACAAACAGGGCCACAGTAACACCTGGCAGGGGACGGCTAGTAGATTCATAAAAATGAAGGGAAAAATTAGTGGGTAGGACAAATATATATTGCAGCGTTATTAAAATAGTGAAACTGAGAGCAGGAAAAGTAGGAAGATGAAAGGGAGTTCAAGGAAGGGGCCCAGAAATGGGGAAATGGGTCTACAACACTAAAAAAAACACAGGAGAATTCCAGAAAAGAAGCAATCAGGGCCAGCCAATCACCTCCCAACAAAGGATTCCCCTAGGCAGTAAGAAGACAGACCTTGTACCTGCTGGGACATTAAATGCTAATCAAAGTGGCCAACTGAAACATTCACACCTACCTCCAACAGACAAGACTTCCTTCTCCCACCCTGGACTTTCCACAGATATATAAATCCCATTTTCCTAGTTTCCAACAGACCCCACAACCTCTGGGGATGCCTGCCATTAGGTGTGGGTGAAACGTCAGGAGAGAAAGCTTCTGGAACATTGCCATACAGCCCGGAAAATTCATAACAACCCGGTCTGTAAGAGTCTTGAATATAAAGAGGTAGAGAATAATGCAACAGCGAGGGAAGGAAAACTGGAGGCCCTTCCACGCAGCCCTATATCCTAGAATATCAAGGCAGGAAATACCACATGATCGGAGTGTGTACTCAGATAACCCAGTTCAAATCAGATATTGTGGGATTTTCTGCCCTAATATTCTGGGGTATAGGCCTGTGTGGAAGGGCCCTGAGTGTGGACTCAGATATCCTAATTCAAAGCAGATATTGTGGGATTTTCTGCCTTAATATTCTGGGATATAGGGCTGTGTGGAACAGTCCTGTGTGTGGACTCAAATATCCCAGTTCAAAGCAGTTATTGTGGGGTTTTCTGCCTTGATATTCTGGGGTATAGGGCTGTGTGGCAGGGTCCTGACTGTGGACTCAAATATCCCAGTTCAAAGGAGATATTGTGGGATGTTCTGCCTTGATATTCTGGGGTATAGGGCTGTGTGGAAGGGCCCAAAGTGTGAAGTCAGATATCCCAGTTCAAAGCAAATATTGTGGGTTTTTCTGCCTTGATATTCTGTAATATAGGGCTGTGTGGAAGGGCGTTGGGGGCTCTGCGTGTGTGTGAGAGAGAGTGTTAAACGGAGGGGCCCAGAGAAGGGTAACGACTGAGGGAAGGGGAGGTTTAAAAATACACAGAGCGAGCCAAATCGAAGAGGCAGAGCCATCTGGAGAGTTTGCAGAGGAGAAGGCTGAGAAAAAGGAGAATTCATGATGGTGGTGGCCTGGGTCGGGGGTTAGTTTGGGCTCCTTTGAAAGCCAAGGAGTGGATGGAGAATCCCCTGATTTCCCTTGTCCCTTTTGCACCCGAGGGAGACAATGGGGGACGTGAAGGTGGGCGATGGCGGCTGGTCTCCCGGCTTCATCCTCTCTCTCTTTCTCTCTTTCGGGCAGAGGCTGTCGGGCAGCACCCGGCCGAGGCCTGCACCTTCCGCCGAGGGCGCAAGAAACGCATCCCGTACAGCAAAGGGCAGCTGAAGGAGCTGGAGAAGGAATACTCCAGCAGCAAGTTCATCACCAAGGACAAGCGGAGGAAGATCTCGGCCGCCACCAACCTCAGCGAGAGACAGATCACCATCTGGTTCCAGAACCGGCGGGTGAAGGAGAAGAAAGTGGTGGCCAAGGTGAAGAGCGCCAGCGCCAACGCCAACAGCACCAGCGCCAACAGCACCAGCGAGACTCCCTGAAGAAGAGAGGCCGGGAAAGAGAGACAAAGAGAGGAAGGAAGAGCTGGAGAAAGGCGCCGTGGCCCAATGCGGGCAAGAGGAGGCGAAGTCGGTTTGGGAGATCCGAACTAAGACAAAAGAGTGGCCTTTGGGGAGGGGGGCGACCTCCCCATCTCCACCCTGTTCAATTCTATATGTACAATTCAAATTCCCCTGCTTATCATTATTTTTTAAAAATAATTATTGCTATTTTATGTTGTTATTGGGTGCTCCTTCCTTCGATTTGAAAAACCAGGCACTCTTTGTCCATCTTGGGGAGGGGGGGGGGGGTTGGGGAAGAAGGAAACCGCGTGCAATTGAGATATATTTTTCCCTGTTTGGGTTTTTATTTGTCTGTCTATCTGTCTGTGTCTTTTGTTGTTCTGTCCGCCTGTTTTTGTTTCCTTCGTCTCTCGCTGCCTTAGTATCCCAGGGCTCTGCGCATTATAGTCTTCTCTTTCTTTGTACCAAGTTCAGGAACTCTGAATTGCTTTGAGGAAAGAAAATCCAGGAAATACAAACAGTCACAAGCAATCCAACCGAGTTTCGAATAAATTGTCAATAACTACCAAGGCCTGGTTTGCTTTCGGTTCCCTTTGTCTCTTAGTCGGATGGGAAGAATCCTACTACCTTTTGTAATCTCTGTGAGAAATGGATTGCTCTTTTTTATTTGTTTATCCAGGAAGAGAAGATACTGTTATTGTCGAAGGGCCCTTCCACACAGCCATATAACCCAAATCCCATAATATCTGCTTTGAACTGGGTTATCTGAGTCCACACTGCCATATATTCCAGTTCAAAGCAGAAAATGTGAGATTTTATTTAGCTGTGTGGAAAGGGCCGAAGGCTTTCATAGCCTGGATCACTGGGTTGCTGTGAGTTTTCCGGGCTGTATGGCCATGTTCCAGAAGCATTCTTTCCTGACGTTTCAACAAAAGAATCCCCCAGGCAATAAGAAGCCAGACCTTGAAACTGTTAGGCCACACACTCACTGATTCCTTGCATGCTCCAATATATTTTCCAACAGACCTCACAACCTCTGAGGATGCCTGACATAGATGTGGATGAAATGTCAGGAGAAGATAATAATAATAATAATAATAATAATAACCTATATAAATAAAAATATAATTTCGTTTGTGGAATTAACATAGCTCAAAAACCACTGGAGGAATTGACACCAAATTAGGACACTACACCCCTATCAGGCCAAAAAGTGACCATCACTCTTAAAATACTGAAAAACACAGTAGAAGAGACTTTAAAAGCCAAAAAATAAAAAATAAATTACAACGCACGTGCAAAACCACATATATACTCAAACACACACACACATATACACAAATCTATACACACAGAAACACATCTACACGGGCTGGGCCACAGCAACGCATGGCAAGGGGCAACTAGTAATAATAATAATAATAATAATAATAATAATAATTTTTATTTATAACCCACCACCATCTCCCCAAAGGGGACTCGAGGCAGCTAACATGAAGCCAAGCCCAAAAATAATACAACATAATTAGACACAAAACAGCAAAAATACATCATAACAAAATATATAAAATAACATAGTAAAATAAAAAAATGCTTCTGGAACATGGCCATACAGCCCGGAAAACTCACAGCAACCCAGTTACTGTCGAAGGCTTTCATGGCTGGAATCACTAGGTTCTTGTGGGTTTTTTCGGGCTATAGAGCCATGTTCTAGAGGCATTTCTCCTGACGATGCAGGCGAAACGTCAGGAGAAATGCCTCTAGAACATGGCTCTATAGCCCGAAAAAACCCACAAGAACCTAACCCAGTTACTATTATTATTCAGCCACAAAGCATAACCTATCTATTAGGGGACTTGTACATAGGAGAGATAATAATCTGTATCATAAAATCTGAATTATCTATAACGGGCATGGGCAAACTTGGGCCTTCCAGGTGTTTTGGACTTCAACTCCCATCATTCCTAACAGCCTCAGGCCCTTCCTTTCCCCCCTTTGCCGCTTAAGGGCCTGAGGCTGTTAGGAATGGTGGGAGTTGAAGTCCAAAACACCTGGAGGAAGGCCCAAGTTTGCCCATATCTGATCTATAAGGTACGGTTTACAATTGCATGCATATATATATGAGGACTGAAGGTATTTTTAAAATCCCTCTTATGGCAATCGATGGCATTCAAATAAATCTTCATCCTACCAAAAAACTCATGATAAGTGCCTTCAAAGAACCTGAAAGATGGGAGAGGTTTTTCTAGTTTTAGAAGGAAAGGGTTGAGTCTGAACTCAGTGTAAATAAATACCACTCATTTTAGTGGGTCTTAATTCTAAGCAAACATGCACAGGATTGAGATTTCTAGAGGCCTTTCCACACAGCCCTATATCCCTGAATATCAAGGCAGACAATTCCACAATATCTCCTTTGAACTGGGTTATCTGAGTCCACACTCAGATAATGTGGGATTTTATGCCTTGATATTCTAGGCATTGATAGGTCTGTGTGGAAGGGCCCTCACTTTCCTCCCCATTCACTATGACAATAAAACAACACTGAGCTGAACTTTGAGGGTGGAAGTCTTACTTGCTTTGTCTGTATGCAATGTATGGAATGTTAATGTAGGCCTGGAATGATAAATCCATTTCAAATTAGAGGCTTTGACTGTGGAATAAAGGTGGACAGGCCCCTTTCATACATCACAGTGGATGCTGCCCATTATTGTACTTCAATGTTGTGCTTTTGTGTATATAATTTTGGACGCACTTTCCTCTGCAATTGATGTAACTGAGAATGTAAATTCTTAAAGACTGTTCTTCCCTTCATTTTGTGTTTTGTAGGTGGATTGTTGGGGAGGGAGGAGGTAAATATATATTCTGTGATACTGGGCAGGGAACAACTGCCACAAGACCTGGTCAAATATTACACAGCCCAACCCAACAAAAAGTCTTGGAGCCCTTCCACACAGTCCTATGTCCAAGAATATCAAGGCAGAAAATCCCATAATATCTGCTTTGAACTAGGTTATTTGAGTCCACACCCAGATAATCTGGGATTTTCTGCCTTGATATTCTGAGATATAGGGCTGTGTAGATATCTTGGCTTTTAGGCCTGTTCCTGGAGTAATTTGGGGTGCTGCTTCAGAAAATTGCATTTGACAGACAGCATTAGATCTGATTTCTTAGATATGGTTATCATGATTTTCTATGGTGCATATACCAGATGGCAACTGGTATATGACATATATTCTGTATTGCAAAAATACCACATATGGGGAGAAATGTGTCATTTTTGGAAGCAGCAAGTCAAATATACCCAGAAACAGGGCTAACATTTGAGGCACCAAAATGTGTGTTGACCAGAATTATATTACTATCATGATTGTGCCTATCAATAATTCCTTGTGGCGCCATAATGAGAGAGGCCTTTGTATTGTCAAAGACTTTCATGGCTGGAATCACTGGGTTGTTGTAGGTTTTTCAGGCCTTCTAGAACATGGCCATATAGCCCGAAAAACCTACATCAATCCAGAGAGGCCTTTGTTTAAACTTTCAATTTTCAATATGATTTGGGAGGAAACTGGGAGCAGGACAGATCTGAAAGCAATGTAACAATATTGTCTATAGTCGTTCTTCACATTAAATTCCACCGAGTTTTATGTGTTTCGTCTTCAAGGAAATTGGGAAAAGTACCTTTAATCAAAAGAAAATACTCCTGAAAATTCTAGTTTAGCAAAAGGGTTTAGAAAGGTCTCTGGAAGTCATCTAAGGCCCCTTCTACACTCCCTTATATTCCAGGATCGGATCCCAGATTATTTACTTTGAACCGGATTATAGGATTATATTGCCAGACAATCTGGGATAAGGAGATAATCTGGGATCAGATTTTGGGATGCAGAGCAGTGTAGAAGGGCACTTTATACAGTGCCATATACAATCCAGATTATCTGATTTGAAGTGGGTTATATGGCAAGGTAGAGTTATATAATCCAGTTCAAAGTAGATAATGTGTTATATGCCTTGGTATTCTGGATTATGTGGCAGTTTAGCAGGTCCTTAAGGGTCCTTCCAGACAGGCCCTACATCTCAGGATCTAATCCCAAAGTTTTCTGCTTTAAAATTGGATTAGTTGAATGCACTGCCATATAATCTGGGATAAACAGAAAACCTGGGATCAGGTCTGGAAGGGCAAACCATGAATTTTATTTCCTTTCAAAAGCATTGCATAAATTAGTATAAAACCGATAAAAATAGAAGGAGTACAGGTGGCTAAATATCTTTTGACCAAAAACGGGCAACAGCAATGGTATTGTCTGTAGCCTCCAACAATTCTTCCTCTGTGCATGAGGCAGGGCATAGTGGACAAGCATACAGATGCGGAGTTGTCTGTTCTGCTCCACAATCACACAAGATGTGGGATTCTTTTAGGTAGTGCTATTTTGCCAGGTTGTCTTTTGATCTGCCCACTCCGCTTCTGAGTCTCCTCAGACTCAGGAAGACAGACCAGGAAGACAAGATACTGGGTTGTTGTAGGTTTTTTCGGGCTGTATGGCCATGTTCTGGAGGCATTCTCTCCTGACGTTTCACCTGCATCTATGGCAAGCATCCTCAGAGGTTTTTTCGGGCTGTATGGCCATGTTCTAGAGGCATTCTCTCCAGAGGTTGTGAGGATGCTTGCCATAGATGCAGGCGAAACGTCAGGACAGAATGCCTCTAGAACACGGCCATACAGCCCGAAACAACCTACAACAACCCAGTGATTCCAGTCATGAAAGCCTTAGACAAGATACTATTATTGTCGAAGGGTCCTTCCACACAACCATATAACCGAGAATATCAAGGCAGAAAATCCCACAATATCTGCTTTGAACTGGGATATCTGAGTCCACGTTGCCCTATATTCCAGTTCAAAGAAGGTAATGTGGGATTTTATTCAGCTGTGTTTAAGGGGCCCTAGTATCTCATTCTGATGCTATGGGGAGGGAGTGATCCCTGTGGATTTCAATGCATGGAGGATAGCTGTGTGTGTTTATCAATCGTTTTATTTATTTTTAATTTTTGTACTTATGCTCTAAAATGTACATAATTTGTCCCTGAGTCCACAGCGATTCCATAGAGAATGTCCAGCCAAGACCAAGCATTCTAAACTTCACAATATGTAGCAGAAATAAAATAAACGAATGGAAGGAGAGACGAAAAAGATGTCGTTAAAGATTCCGACTCAGAATGATTTTTCCAAAGCAAGAAAACGAAAGGAAAAAAGACTTGTGTTTCCAGTTTCAGAAATGGGATATTTCTAGTCGGGTGAATAACAACAGAAGCAACAAAAGTCTTGTGGGAGATGGGGGGAGGGGGGCTTTGTTTGGCTCGGAATCCGTATAGTTAGTAAGTACGGGTGAAATTCCCCGTTAGCTGGGTTGTAAAACCTCCAACAAAGCTCCCGAAGCTGTTTTATATTTCGCCTTCCTCCTCGTTCTCCGCTCCGACAAACCCAGAGTCCCTCTAAATGGCCGGATAAGGGGAGAGACCCTTTTAGGGCTGCACTTCAGACGGGGGCCAGGCGTGTAAATACATAAAACCTAACGAGAAAGTTCACGATCAGTGCAGTCACGTAAAGGGAAGGCAGAGAGGCCAAGTTCAAGGATATTCGGCTCCTTCTCCCCCTCTAAAACCCCAATGACGAAAGCGGAGGGCTTTGGGCTAAGGCTTTTTACCCCCACCCCCATTTTCTTTGTTTTGAAGGGTGATTTCGATCTGGTTTCTACTAGATCTACCCATGGTGGATCGAACTAGTCTGGGGAGGAGATAGGAAATAGTGTCAGCTCTCTTTTCTCTCTCCAGTCTCCACTCCCCTTTTGCTCCACGATTGTTGGCTTTGTCCCTGCTCTCTTTGGAAGCAAGTTTGTGTTTCTGCTGCTCCACCCCCACATTGCCTTTAGTGTCAAAGCTGGAGAAACTGAAGGCGAAGGGAGAAAGGGCTGCCATCTCTTGGCTTGGGGCCCTGCTATTGGGGAGGGGCTGCTTTTTCCGCAGTAAATCAAGCCTTAACTTTAACCCCAGGATCGGTTTACTCTTGGCTGTTAGGCCGTGTTGACCTTGACTCCTGCCCCCCTTTTTTCACCTCCCGGAAAAGGAGGGCTTTAAAATCTAAATGAGTTTATTGGGACACGTCTTGGAAAGTCGGGGAGCTAAAGGCAGAAAGGAAAAGAACGCTTGGAAAAAGTAGCTCGCCATCTCCACCTAATGGTAAGCAAGTGTCATTGCACGCGGCAGCGTCTCATTCCTTTCTGTGCTCCTTCCTTTCTTTCTTTTCTTTCTTTTCTTTCTTTCTAAGCACGTGGTCCTGCGTCATTTTCTGCAGGTTTATGTCTCCTTCCTCTCACACAATGGAAGGAAGACTCCAGCAATACATGGAGAGAGAGTTTCCAGATGTACAAGCTGAGTTTAGAAAAGGAACGAGAGACCAAATTGCCAATATCCGCTGGATATTGGCAATTTATTGACTATTCTAAAGTTTTCAACTGTGTGGATCATAATAAATTGTGGCAAGTTCTCAGTGGTATGGGGATACCAAGCCACCTTGTCTCTCTCCTGAGGAATCTGTATAATGACCAAGTAGCAACAGTCAGAACTGACCATGGAACAACACACTGGTTCAAGATTGGGAAAGGCGTACAGCAGGGTTTTATACTCTCACCCAACCTATTCAACTTGTATGCATAACATAGCATGCAATGTGCGGGGCTTGATGAATCCAAGGCTGGGGTTAAAATTGCTGGAAGAATAATTAACAACCTTAGATATGCAGATGATACCACTTTGATGGCCAAAAGCAAGGAGGATCTAAGGAGCCTTCTAATCAAGGTGAAAGAAGAAAGTGCAAAAGCTGGGGCGCAGTTAAGGTTACACATAAAAAAACCAAGATTATGGTAAATAGAGGGAGAAAACATGGAGGCAGTGACAGACTTTGTATTTCTAGGTAAAAAGATTACTGCAGACACAGACTGCAGCCAGGAAATCAGGAGACGCTTACTTCTTGGGAGGAGAGCAATGTCCAATCTCAATAAGATAGTGAAGAGTAGAGACATCACACTGGCAATGAATATCTGCATAGTTAAAGCAATTGTATCCCCCCCCCCCCCCCCAGTCACCTAGTGAGAGCTGGACCATAGGGAAGGCTGAGTGAAGGAATGCTTTTGAACTGTGGTGTTGGAGGAAAGTTCTGAGACTACCTTGGATCGCCAGAAGATCTAACCAGTCCATACTTCAGGAAATTAAGCCCAACTGCTCATTGGAGGGAAAGATGAAGTACTTTGGTCACATCATGAGAAGACAGGAAAGCTTGGAGAAGACAATGATGCTGGGGAAAATGGAAAGAAAAAGGAAGAGGGGCCAACCAAGGGCAAGATGGGTGGATGGTATACTTGAAGTGACTGGCTTGACCTTGAAGGAGCTGGTGGTGGTGACGGCCAACAGGGAGCTCTTGCATGGGTTGGTCCATGAGGTCACGAAGACTCTGAAGCGACTGAACAAATAAACAACAACCTCTCACACAATGGGAAAAGGTGTTATCTGCGCCTCATAAAGTAAAAGTGGGAACGGAATGTGTATGTGAGTGTATTTATACAGTACAAGTAAAATAAGGAAGGGTTTGTGGGGGTGGGAGATTATGTTACTATACTACACAAAGTCTCATCTATACGCTTTGAGGCAGAGGCTTTGGTTTAAGAGATTGGAATACTCAAGATCTACAGGTAAGAAATGGTAAGGTTCAAGAGTAGTGGCACACGTTCATTACTCAATCTCTATAATGTCTGGCTCTCCACAATAATTATATGTTCTATTATTATTTATTATTATGGAGCCCCCAGTGATGCAGTGGGTTAAACCCTTGTGCCAGCAGGACTGAAGACAAATTTCTCAGAGTGAGGATGAGCTCCCTCTGAGAAATGCAAACACAAACAAAGGCAGAGGCTTCTCTTCTAATTTCTGACTTTCGGAGATCATCTCTGATGTATTAAAAATATCCCAAAGTCTGCCTATAGGAGAATGTTCCAAACACCATTCATTTGTATCTATTCCCTTGAAAAATAAAAAAAAATCTGGCTTTTTGGTACACAGAGTCCCACATCTGATAGCTTCGAAACCTAACTGGTCTGTAAAATGAATGAACACAATAACATTAAAATAGCTACTGGGAATGACTGAAGAGAGCAATTCTTTGTTCGACATCTATTATTAGATTATCCTCTATCTGCTAACAAAAGAAAACACTGGAATACTCCCTGTCTAAAATACTCTCTGTGGCCTATTACTTTCCTTTATTGCAATTGCTTTCCATTGTCTCCTGCTTGTTTCCATTGTCTATTGACCACTGTCCAATAATTTCCATGCATGTGCACACATGCATATAAGGAAGGGTTTATTCCTTGCATTCTTGCTCACTTGCTCCAGGAAACTTTTCCTGAATTGGAAGGAAGCTTTTAAGGTTACTTTGGGGCCTTCCACACAGTCCTATAACACAGAATATCAAGGCAGAAAATCCCACATCATCTGAGTGTGGACTCAAATAACCCAGTTCAAAGTAGATATTGTGGGATTTTCTTGCCTTGATATTCTGAGATATAGGGCTGTGTGGAAGGGCTCTTTTGTTTTAACCCTAAGATTAGAGACCTGGAGACCAATTTGGAGGAAGACAGTCTTATCCCAAAGACTGGGGTAAGGAGCAGTCTCAGGGCCCTTCCACACAGTCATATAATCCAGAATATCAAGGCAGAAAATTCCACAATATCTGCTTTGAACTGGATTATCTGAATCAACACTGCCATATATTCCAGTTCAAAGCAGATAATATGGGTTTATGTATGCTGTGTGGAAGAGGCCTTATTTAGTAAAGTGTCACACTGTCTATAGATTTTGAATCCCAGGATTCTATAGCATTAAACCATGGCGGTTAGGTGGTCTCAAACACCAGAGACACTTTAACTGCCCTAGCTCAGTGCTATGGTCTCATGAGGTTTCTGGTTTCTAGCCTTCTCTGCCAAAGAGTGCTGGTGCCTCACCAAACTAGGACTCCCAGGATTCCTCAGTATCACAGCATGGAAGTTAAAGTAGTATCAAACTGCATTCATTCTACAATGTAAATGTACCCTAGGGCTAAAAGTAGACAAGCCAATCTCACTGTCTGGGAGTACGACCCATGGAAATAAATAGGAATGATTTTTCAGTACCTCTAGAACACCTCCTAACAAAGGATTCCCCCAGGCAGAAAGCAGCCAGACTTTGAAGCTGCAATGCTATTCAATGCTAATCAAGGTGGCCAATTGCAACATCCATACTTGCCGCAAACAGGCAAGAGTTCTTTCTCCCACCCTGGACATTCCACGGATATATAAAATACACTTGCCTAGTTTGTAGTAGTTCACTTTTGATCAGCCCACACATTGTTTTGTCAGAGAAAGAAAAGATGCCACACAGATGAACAGTAAAATAACAGGCAGTTTACTCTTCGTAATTCAGAAAAAATTATGTACAATGTGATCAGTTACATCAACTCACATGATGTCCTTTTAGAGAGATTTAAAATGGTCTTTCTTCGTCCATGTGGAAAATACTCCTTCAGCAGCTCATGAAGCAAGAGCACACTCCAAAATCAATTTGTCTCTGTTTCTCTCTAAGCATCTGCATAGCTCAAGCCTGAAAAATGTAACAGTATCCAAAAGTCCCAGGCTTAGCTATCTCCTCGGGTATAACAAACTAATCAGCTTCATGCATCTTATTTTACAGTTCACACACACACACACACTTACTGATTCCTTGCATGCTCCACCATAGTTTCCTCACAACCTCTAAGGATGCCTGACATAGATGTGGGCAAAACATCAGGAGGAAATGCTTCTGGAGCATGGCCATATGGCCCTGAAAACTCACAGCAACTTAGAGATTCCAGCCATAAAAGCCTTTGACAACACTTTTCTATTGAATTTGTATCCTTCCCCCATCCTTTATCACACAAAACACTGGAAATAATCCCATTGTGCTCATGGCTGCTGGTTTCGGCCAAATAACTACAAATTAAATCTGACTGAATTTATTGGGTCTCTGTGTCTGAAGTTCTGACTGAAGCTGCTTACATTCCCTTTAGTCAGACTTTTAATACCCTTTTATTTTTATCCCAGGATTGTAACAAACCTGTTGTGAATTCTGGAACAGCACATACTAACTGAACAAGGTATGTGTGTGTGTTTGTTTATTGCCTAATACATACAGCAAGGCGCATAGCAGCCAGTTTTTTATTATTATTATTTACGACCAAGCTTAGTTATAAAGCAGCTGACAGCAGTATGGATAATCTTCGGCCACAAGCCCAGGAGAGATTTTTGTTTTGCAGATCGATGGAGTGTTTATTACTGTCTGGTTGGAGACAAAGCCTTTGGAGCAAGATTGACTCCCTCCCCCCACACCCCCTCCTTTTTGAGATCTAAGAATGATCCTTTGCCATTGCAGAAAAGAACAGGCCAGGAAGTAAAAAGTACTCATATTCAAGGGCAATTCAGTGGTCCTCACAGATCCCAAGAGAGCCTCCCACTCTTCCCATCTCCCTCACTTTCTCCAGCATATTCTGATGTACCCTTATGCCCATAAATCATACCTCTACCTTTTAAACTTCCCCAGTTTATGGCATACAAGAATTACTACAGAAGCACGTTCTCTCATCTCTTCCTTTTGCAGTCCCCCTCCTCTTTTTTTCTCTTTTGCATTCAGATCCAGTTAGGAATCTGAAACCAAGGAGGGTGAAATCCTCCCACTGACACAAAGCCTTGGGGGATGTAGGATTTTAAAAAACTTTGGTTCAGAGCCATAAAGATTTTACTCAGTGGTTACAAAAGCACGCCTGCAATCCTTGTTAAAAATCCTAGAAAGGAAGCAGGAGACGTCACAATCAAGCATATTTCCTGTGCATGGTGTGTATATACACATAGGCATATATTAATATAGATTGTTCTCTTTGCACACTATTTCTATGCTCGCTTTGTGAGCTTTCTGTAAAATATAAAGCTTCTTCCTCCCCTTCCCCCTCTTCCCAAGCAGCCAATACTGGTTATTTTCCCCCTTTGCTTTTAACTCCCCTTTCCCCAAGTGACCTTGTGAATGAGGCTCTATTGAGACCTCCCAAAGCCTAGTAAACAGGAGGAGGGGGTTTTGTTGTCAAGTTCAATGGCAAACTTGCTGTTTCCGGAGAGAGGCCTTCCTTTATCAGTCAGTTCTTGGAAGCAGAAGGGGGATGGGCAGACTGGAAGTGAGGGGCATTGACTGTGACCCAATAGATAGACATGATTTTCTAGACATGTGTGTGTGTGTACATGGTGTCCTTGGAAGAAATAGGAGGGAAACTACCAGCAGCATCAAAGAACTGGACAGCTCAAGATGGGTCAATAATTTAATCTTCCTCAATAACATCTCTCTGTGCCTTCAAGTCACTTGTCCGCTTATGAATTTCATAGGGTTTTTTTTTTAAGACAATAAATACCCAGGGATGGTTTTTCCAGTGTCTTGCTCTGAAATAGCACTTGGTAATCCTGGATGGTCTCCTATCCAAGTACTAACTAGGGCTGGCCTGGCTTAGCTTCCAAGATCAGACAGATTTGGTGCCTCACGGAAATCCAGTGTCCAATAAAATCAATTCTCTGAATCTAGTTGTTCATTCCAGTCAAAGTAGACTTATCAAATCTATTCCTGAATAGTGATGGAATCCCGTTATTTCAGGAGGTTTACTCAGCCCTAGCAATGGGTTTAGGCCGATGATATTTCAAACAAGGAGAAAGAACTGGGACCATTGTCAACTGGTGAGACTTTCAGTCCAGCAACATTTACATAAATTATACCGAAAACCTTCAAGATTTCCCATTCCTTGGTTTAATCATTAATTTGAGTGGAAACTGCATCCAAGAAGAAGAAGACTGGGGGCTCTTCCACACAGCCCTATATCCTAGAATATCAAAGCAGAAAATACCACATTATCTGAGTGTGGACTCTGATAACCCAGTTCAAAGCAGATAATGTGGGATTTTCTGACTTGATATTCTGTGTAGAAGGGCCCTCAGTCCTCTTCTCCACTGACATATAAAATCTAGATTATCTGATTTGAATTGGATTATGTGGCAGTATAGACTCATATAATCTAGTTCAAAGCAGATAATGTAGATTATCTGTTTTAATCATCTGGATTATATGACAGTGCAGAAGGGGCCTCCGTGAAGCCATTCTCAGCTCCAGAAAACATCATGTTAGGTTCACCTAAGGCAGTGGTTCCCAACCTTTTTTGACCAGGAACCACTTTGATCAAGGACTACTTAACCAGGGACTACTTGATCATGGACCACTTTGACCAGGGACCACTTTCCAATACTAGTACCAAAAAGGTTACAAATCTGTTTTTGGTCAACTTTAGATTGGGTTTGGTTATTTGAGGTGCTGATTCAGAAAATTGCATTGGATAGACCACATCAGCTCTAGTTTCTGATACAAAACATATGTCATGGTATGCAACAGGGAAGGAGTGGCAGGCAGCACAAAAGAAGCAGAAAATAAATAAATAAATAAATAAATAAATAGGAAGGAAGGAAGGAAGGAAGGAGGCTTGCGGACCAAATTATCATCCTCATGATCTACTGGTGTTCTGCAGGCCACAGGTAAAGAACCACTGACCTAAGGTCTACTGTAAATCAGAAATGACTTGAAGCTACACCACAATGATAGCAATGGCATTGTATTTCTAATTTTTATTTATAGTCGTGAGAGGTGGGCAGTGAAAAAAGCTGATAGGAAGGAAACCAACTCCTCTGAGAACCAGTGCTGGAGAATACTTCTGTGGACAGGTGGATGGCTGAAAAGACAAGCAAATGAGTCTTAGACGAAATCAGACCTAACCTCTCCCTAGAAGCCAAGATGACTACACTGAGGCTGTTGTACTTTGGCCATATCATGACAAGATAGAACTCAGTAGAAAAGGTGATAATGCTTGGTAAGGAAGAAGGCAATAGGAAAAGAGTAATACTATATTGCTAGTGCATAGAATCAATCAAGGAAGTCATTGTCCTGAATCTGAAAGACATGAACAAAGCAGTTGGAGATAAAGTGATTTGGAGGCCTCATATTTGGAGGGTTGCCATAACTCAAAGTGGACTTGAAGACTAACATATATCTGGAGGGCTATACAATTCCCACTCCTCAACATTGACTTGACATACTGATTTCAAATGGTTTCTGGTTGAAACTAATGGAGTACCCAAGTCACTTAGAGGAAGTGCACTGATTCAGTAGCACTCTCAGTGTTTTATGTGCAAAACCCCCAGCTTCTACAGGAAAAGATAGGAAAACATCTTGCCTGAAGTCTTGGATAGCAGATCTGTAGCCTGATTCAGCATAAGACAGCTTCAAATATTTCAACCCACCCAACAAGGAGCCCCTGGTGGCGCAGTGGGCTAAACCCCTGTGCCAGAAGGACTGAAGATTGATAGGTCACAGGTTCGAATCCAGGCAGAGAGAGGATGAGCTCCCTCTATCAGCTCCAGCTCTTCAAACGCAGACATGAGCGAAACCTCCTACAAGGATGATAAAAAATAAAAACATCCAGGCATCCACTGGGCAACGTCCTTGCAGACGGCCAATTCTTTCACACCAGAAGTTACTTGCAGTTTCTCAAGATGCTCTTGACATGACAAAAAACATCAACAACAAAAAACAAACAAACAAAAAACTCACCCACCAAGTTCAGCTGAACTAGAGATTTATGTCTTTTTATTTGAAAATGTACCAATGTCTTGGTCGAAATCTGGTTATATCCTTATAATACAATTGAATCCATGTCCACGCAGAGATTTTAGTGGGGCTCAATTACTCCCAAGTACTTACTGTGGACAAGAGAACTGCACCCTTAAAGACAGTGAATGAAGCTCCTATCCTTTGACAGAACAATTTCTTCTCCAAATTAGCAAAAGCTCTCTAAAGATTTGATTTGCAAATAAGCCTTTATTTCCCCTTGCTGCAAATTAGCTCCTGGATAATGCAATATTAATTGCTTCCTCTGTATTGCCATTCATAATCCCCCTCTTCTGAGCAATCCATTATGTTTTCACGGAGTCTCTGGCTAAATTGCCAAAATAGTTTGTGGACTGCTGTCTTTGAAGTGGTCAGCATTTTTCTGCATTCATCATGATACCACCTTCAGTATTAAGGTCTGTATCATCTGAGGAAAACCGTACCTCAACATAAGGAAGCGTCATAAATTATCAGAATGGAAGTTCCAGTGATTTAATGGAGTGTTGTTGTTGTTTTTTTAGATCAAGGTGTAGAAGTTTCAGGCAAGATGATAGTCATTCTTAGGTCAAGTTCAGGAGGAATAGAGTTTATTACTTGGACTGTGCTCCTTCTACAGGATAAGAAAACAGAGGTGGTCGGCACTCTAAAAACAGTTGAGGAAAACATGCTGTATTGAATTTGAATCCAAAACTCATAAGGTTCAATATTCTGTTGACTCATAGAACTTTGATCAGTCAGTATTTCTCAGATTTTATGACATAGTACATTTTGAAGAGTGAGATTTCATTTGTGACATCTCCCATAGTTGCATTTCCAAGAAGAGTTCAAAAGTACAGGGAGTTCGTCTTTGCCAGACTGAGGTCTGTTGTAAGACTTATGACTCTTAACTCCCATTTAGGACAAAGAAAAACACCTCAACATATTCTGTATTGTAACAAGTTACAAAAAGACCACGTGGCTGGTAAAATCCTGTTCTTACAACTGTTGTAAGGACTGCAGCTAAATTCAGTTGAACAACAAAAATCTGAGAAGGTTGACCTCTTCTCTATGAATCAGTGATCCCCACAACACTGTGTTGGAAATAGCAACCTTCTTCAAGCCTCCACTAGTTATTTATTTGTATATAATTAAGATTGCCTACTGCATTGCATATGTATGCATTGATATGCAATATTCCTTAACTCTATGTTGCAGGAGAGGCTGCAGACCACGTGATCAGATCTGGGATTGTTCAGACAACAAACTCCATTTTAGAAGTCGGTAGAAACAGAATGCTGTGGAGAACCCATTAGACTTCCAGACTGTACAGACTCTGTTAGTTTGTGTGTAAACCCATTATGTTACTTTTAACAAAGAATACTTATTTTTGTCTCTTGAGAGCATGATTTAAACCAAGATGTTTTAAGGGGGAGATGTTTTTTCGGCACTGAAGAGAACACTTCTGAAACTCTGCTATACATTTTTTGTGCATTGTAATATTTTTGTTCCTAACCGTTCAAAGAGACAACTAGGTATGTCAGTCTAACAGCTGAAAAACCTAATTGCCTTGCCTGAATACACGTGTATATTTACCACTAAGGAGAAGGTTGACTCAAGCGAGTTTTAACTCTTCTCAGGAAGATCATACTTTACAAAAGGTTACAATCTCTAACAAGGTCATGCCTTTCCAAATAGTGTGAATGCCAATTAATATCCAAAGAGGTTGTGCTTCCAAAAGCTTGTGAAGATTCCTAGTTTTCCCAAAAGGTTATAAATGCCATTTTCCAAAACATTGACACCACCGCTCAGAAAGATCTACAGTACTTTACATGGATGAATGGAGAATGAATACTACACCGCCCTTAAACTGGACACAGAGGGAGAATAACATATAAACGGAATACTACAACTACTAATAATTTATTTAAATCACAAGGAAGCTGGTGCAAGAGATGAGCAGAAAAAAAAATCAATTTTCCTCAACTATAAACACTATATAACAATATATGTCAACTTACTTGGAAGCAAGTTCAACTGACATGATAAAGACCACCCATCCACAGGTGGGACCTGCAGCTCTAGAAACACATGTGAGAGTCCACACATGTAGAATTGTACTTTAAGTGTGTCTTGTTTGGGGAAGTTGGACTGAAATTCTTCAAGAGTCATTCATTTCCCATCTCTCTGACTCCTGACATGAAAATAATATTTTCTTTTTCCTCATATAAGTCAACTGGAAGTGGGCAAAGGAGGACACATAGTCACATGTTTTTTCTTCTCCCTATTTTCTCATTGCATCCTGCTCAAATACCCCTACTTTTGCAACAAGTGTGCATCTGCACTGCAAAATGAATGTAGTTTGTCGCTACTTTGAGTGTCATGGCTGGGATCTGTAGTTTGGTGAGGCACCACCACTCTTTGGTGGAGAAGACTAAAGACCTTGTAAAACTACAACTACTATTTCAAGTTGTCTTGGTTTCCTTAACCAGACTGTTGGGATTCATCCCTGGACTGCACAATTTTCTTGTGTCACCAAGTTTCCAGACCTCAATGAGTAGCTAGACTAGAGACAGGACCTGGCTGAGGGATTCCTCCTTTCACATACCTATGCATGTTTTCCCAAAAGGGTTTTGTCTTCTCTCTTCCTGCCAGCCACTGTAATGCTATGGAATCCTGGGATTTGTAGTTTGGTGAGGCACAACCACTCTTTGGCGGAGAAAACTAAAGACCTTGTAAAACTACAACTACTATTCCATGTTGTCTGGCTTTCCTTAACCAGACATATAGACTTCCATTCATACTTCATTAAAATGGGAAGGATGTATGTGTATGTGTGTATGTAGGTAGGTTTGCCACTTTTCCCAGCATTGCAGTTAGGAAGTTTAAACCCTGCACATAAATGTCTTCCCTTCCCCATTCCATTTTAGAGAGCAATATGTCTCACTTCACTAAATGGCCTCATGGGGACCCTTGTCTTCGGATGATCAGGAGTATTACTTCAGAATCTTGTAAAGCGTAATAAGCAGTTAGTGCTGCTCACTATACTTTGGATGCCCACTGGCACATTCTGGTAATAACAGCACAGTCTTCAGTCTACCAAATTTGTCCTTTTGTTCCAATGTGCTCCTTTGAAAATCAAGTACTGGGCCACTTCTGTGGCGGGAGCATTTTTGGCACAGTGGTGGTGGTGGTGGGCCTTAAAAATCTTTTCTAATGTACTGCCACCCTAAGGAAAACTTTTCATGAATTTTCTTGGTAAGACTTTTTCAGAGCTCACCCCAGAAAGTTTCCATGGCCTCCTTGGTGTCTCGGTGTCCCAGTCCAACACCTAATCCACCTAAACGCCGGATCTCTTTGGGCATATACCCCTTTCCAGTTATGCCTGCTATGTACAAGCGCCCTTTCTCACCTAACTGGGAGAGTGGAGCATGACTCCAAAAGAAATTTCCCTAGAATACAGAACCCCACTTAAATTAGTCCATATAACTAAATAATCTCAAAACTATGTTGGCACAAATGTGGCAAAATTGGCTCTTTTATGCATAAGTGGTGGGACTGTGACAAAATACAAAAATCTATGCACATAATAAAAGTGAAAAATGTATATGTATGTTTGTGGTGAAGGTGTACACTTACATAGAGAGCATCCTGCTTCCACAAACAGCTTTGACCCACAGTGCTGAGGAGCCACCAAAAGCACTCCCTCCAAGGACATTTCAGGTTATAGCGGGTACCATGAACATGTCTCCCAACCCCTGCCAATGTCATCCCCAAACACCATACTGCCCACCACCCAAGTGAAGGCTTTCATTCAGGGACAATTTCATCCTAGATGAGAATGTTCCTACAGGGCAAAGGGATGATAGTTTACTCCCTGAATTGCTCCCAGAAAGTTCCCAGGATTTGGGGCTTGAAAACAACTCAGCACCTGCAGAAACTAATGAGTATGGTGGGCGGAAATTAGTCAAAACAGACAGGCAGAGCAATGCCTTCGATGTTCTGCCAGGCTTCAACAGAAAAAGATAAGGGCCACTCAAGGAAAGCAAAACCATTTTTGTCTCTTGTGATTACCTGCTCATGCCTTGGGTTCTTTGGATTTTGTTAGAGAGTTGTGGACTTTGGGTTGTTGTAGGTTTTTCGGGCTATATGGCCATAGTCTAGAGCCATTCTCTCCTATCGTTGGCAAGCATCCTCAGAGGTAGTGAGGTCTGTTGGAACTAGGAAAATGGGTTTATATATCTGTGGAATGACCAGGGTGAGACAAAGAACTCTTGTCTGCTGGAGCTAGGTGTGGATGTTTCAACTGACCACCTTGATTAGCATATAATGGCCTGACAGTGCCTGGAGCAAACTTTTGTTGAGAGGTGATTAGATGTCCTTGTTTGTTTCCTCTCTGTTGTTGTGCTGTTGTAATTTTAGAGGTTTTTTTAAATACTGGTAGCCATATTTTGTTCATTTTCATGGTTTCCTCCTTTCTGTTGAAATTGTCCACATGCTTGTGTATTTCAATGGCTTCTCTGTGTAGTCTGACTTTGTTTTTGGGCATTGCTGAACTCTACCTTGGACTAATTTGTTCCTGCTTATCTTTTTACCTAGTTGGATTTACCTATTCCTTTAAAGTGGTTTTTTTAAACTTTGCTGTTTTTACTTATCTTCAATAAAAGGATTGTTTTCCTATTCAAGGTGTGGTGTTTTTAAAGTCAGAGGGTTACTCCTGTCGTGGAGTGCAACAATTACCAATTTCCCCAAAACAAACAATGCCTTTCTCAAATAACCTGATTTGGACAGGGTCCCCAAGCTAGTAATTAATAAACAAGAAACAAAACAAAAAACAGGAATTCCCCTAGAGAAGTGTCTTTATCTGCTGCCCACTTTGGCTTCTCCTCCTCTTCCTCCTGTTTCCTTCCCTTTCTTCTTTTGTTCAAGTTCAAGCACATGCCGCAGCAGGGGGCGACTGGGGGTGGCTGCTTGGTCGTCCAAGCGTTTTGTTGTTGAACTTGAAACCCGAGTTGTAAACATTCTTTGACTCAAACCCCCCTTCCTCTCCTCCTTCTAAGTATCTGGAGAAAGGATGGCATTCAAAGGAACTTGGTGATTCCCTGGGGGAATAGAAAGGTAGAGGGAGAAAAGTCATGTTCCTTGTTCAGTATTTGGATGAATACATTTAAAGTATTGGTTGCGTTAAAAAACAACAACAACCAGTCGTGTACAAATAGATGCCAGATTGAGTGAGTCCTATTGGGAAGCCTGGACCGAAACAAGGAGGGATGAAAGGAACGTTTGGGGACTGTCGCTGGAATTGTTCGGTAGGATGCAAGATGGACAATGTTATGTTGCAGGATTTCCTTGATTGATTTTTCTTTCTCCCTTTGTCTATTTCTCTCTCTCTCTCTGTTGCACCCCCTCCATTTCCGCAGTGTGCTACGTGCACTTCTTAAAGTCTCTTAACTTTGCAGCTACATTGTGATCGCCTCACTTTGCAACTAGCTAGCACATGATTTCGACAGGAGAAGGGAGTGGTTTCAATAAGGGTTTATTTTAATGGCCAACCTGAGTGGGTGGGGATCCTGGCCTCCAGATTTGCCACAGAAAGAGGTCTCCCCCTTCCGGTTTGGGATTGTGAAACCGATTCTTTAAAGGAGGGTTCAAAGAAGGGGGTCACCACCACGTCCTTTCAGGACCAATAAGAGTGGTTTGAATCAGTCTGTTATACTTAAGGAAGAAATCCCATTGAACTGGTTAATCCATGTTGAATCCCCATTGAGTTGAATGGGTTTGCTTTAAGACAGTGAGCTGATGTAGTGGTATGAGCTTGGACTTTGGAAACTAGTGTTGGATTTTCACTGCCCTGTATCCCAGGAAAATTCTGGGATACAGAGCGGCTTACAAGTTATATGTACATACAATATATTGTATTATTAGCATAGTACAATATTAGTATTATATATGACTATATTGTACTATACCAATATACTGCAATATTGTTATTACTAATATTGTTACTAATATTGGGAGCCCCCGGTGGCGCAGTGGGTTAAAGCACTGAGTTACTGAGCTTGTTGATCGAAAGGTCGCAGGTTCGATTCCGGGGAGCGGGCGTGAGCTTCCGCTGTCAGCCCTAGCTTCTGCCAACCTAGCAGTTCGAAAACATGCAAATGTGAGTAGATCAACAGGTACCGCTCCGGTGGGAAGGTAACGGCGCTCCATGCAGTCATGTCGGCCACATGACCTTGGAGGTGTCTACGGACAACGCCGGCTCTTCAGTTTAGAAATGGAGATGAGCACCACACCCCAGAGTCAGACATGACTGGACTTAATGTCAGGGGACTACCTTTACCTTTACCTTAATATTGTTAGTAATATTACATGTAATATATAATATTTAATTATTATATTATTACAGTGAGCTGGTGTAGTGGTATGAACATTGGGCTTTGGAAACTAGTGTTGGATCTACACTGCCCTATATCCCAAGATCTGATCCCAGATTATCTGCTTTGAGCTGGATTATATGAGTCCACAGTGCCAGATACTCTGGGCTAAACAGATAATCTGGGATCAGATCCTGGGATATAGGGCAGTGTTCAAATTTATTTATTTACTATTGTATACCCTGTCCTCTCTCACCACCAAGGAGACTCAGAGCAGCTTACAAGTTATACGTAAATACAATACATTACATTATTGGCATAGCACAACATTAGTATTACATATTACTATATTGTACTATGCCACTCCCTTGGTTCGCTCCTGATATCTATATAAATAAAAATGTAATGTTCGTTTCTGGAACATGCAACAAATTATTGTCCTTCTTTACTGGTCCCTTTCAAATCTATGATACGATGTGTGTGTGTGTGAATCACATATATCTATCTATATCTATGGCTGGATGGCTGTCAGGAGGGCTTTGATTACATTTTCTTGCCCTGGTGAAAGGAGTTGGACTGAATGGCCTTAAGTATTTTCCGTTAGTCATGGGGGTTCTGTATGGGAAGTTTACCCAATTCTGTCGTTGGTGGTGGGGTTCAGAATGCTCTCTGATTGTGGGTGAAATCCCAATAACTACAACTCCCAAATGCCATGGTCTATTTCTCCCCAACTCCATCTGTATTCATATTTGGGCATATGGAATATTCGTGCCAAGTTTGGTCCAGCTCCATCATTGTTTGAGTCCAAAATGCTCTCTAGATATAGGTGAACTACAACTCCCAAACTCAAGGTCAGTGCCCACCAAACCCTTCCAGTGTTTTCTGTTGGTCATGGGAGTCCTGTGTGCCACATTTGGTTCAATTTCATCATTGGTGGAGTTTAGAATGCTCTTTGATTGTAGGTCTACTATAAATCCCAGCAACTACAACTCCCAAATGACAAAATCAATTTTTTTGAGTGATGGTCGCTCCTTGGGTTAGTCTTGTGGCCAAATTTGGCGGTAATTCGTCCAGTGGTTTTTTAGTTATGTTAATCCCACAAACGTGCATTACATTTTTATTTATATACATATTATACTACACCACTATACTGCGATATTATTAGTAATATTACATGGAATGTATAATATACAACTATTGTATTATTATTAGTATTATATTGAATTACATTATAATCCCACCTCGCCATGGAAACCTACTCAGGCAAGTCACACACTCTCAGCCTCAGAGGATGCCCAAGGCATCTTGCCAAGAGTCGCCTTTGGATCGCCATGTCAGAAGCGTCTTGAACAAACACAAGAAGAATAAGTCTAAGTATGGCTAAGACTCAGTATAACTCAACTAAGGCTTTCCCGAGAGGTTGATTGATATTCTCCCTCCGTTTCCACGCCACCAACTGCAGGCGGGCGTGAGGCGACTACCAATGGCGCACAATGCAGGAGCCCCTCTCCCTCCCTCTTCCCTGCCCAGCTATAGATTCTTCACTGCAGTGGTTGTAAACGGAGGCAGCGCCTTTTCAAAACTGTATCCGCATTCGGAATTTTCCTCCCCATAGCTGCTTCATTTTAGGATACCTTGTAAAAGACTTCCCGTCATCTCTAGGTTTGTTTTTAAAAGTTTCCTTTGCTGAAAGGAATACAGGGATCTGTCTTTATGCTGTAAAATACTATATAAATACATCTCCAGCACCACTATCTTCAAATCCGTATCTCCTCATCATCAGTCCTTTATAGTCCAAATTAATTTTCCACTTAGGAAAACAGTGATGAAGACCAAGGCCCTTTGCACACAACTGAATAAAATCCCACATTTTCTGCTTTGAACTGAAATATATGGCAGTGTGGACTCAGATAACCCAGTTCAAAGCAGATATTGTGGGATTGTCTGCCTTGATATTCTGGGTTATAGAGCTGTGTGGAAGGGCCCTAGGAATTTGAGTCTGAATCCACATCTATAGGAGACCTTTCACACAGCCCTATATTCCAGAATAAACATCAAGGCAGAAAATCCCAAAATATCTGCTTTGAACTGGATTATCTGAGTCCACACTCAGAAAATGTGGGATTTTCTGCCTTCATATTCTGGGATATAGATGTGTGTGGAAGGGCCCTTGGAATTTTGGTCTGAATCCATATCTATAGGAGACCTTTCACACAGCCCTATATTCCAGAATAAACATCAAGGCAGAAAATCCCAAAACATCTGCTTTGAATTGGATTATCTGAGTCCACACTCAGATAATGTGGGATTTTCTGCCTTCATGTTCTGGGATATGGGGCTGTATAGAAAGACCCTAGGAGTTTTGGTCTAAATCCATATTTATAGGGGACCTTCCACACAGCCCTATATCGCAGAATAAATTTCAAGGCAGAAAATCCGACAATATCTGCTTTGAACTGCTGAGTCCATACTCAGATAATGTGGGATTTTCTGACTTGATATTCTGGGATATAGGGCTGCAAAACTCCTCTGAACAAATTTAGCGAAGGAAAGCCAGTAATAAGTTCGCCTTTAGGATCTCAATTGGATTTAGACGCACATAATAATAATAATAATAATAATAATAATAATAATAATAATAATACATCACACAGTCCTAGACGCTTGGGAAGTGTTCGACTTGTGATGTTTTGATACGAAATCCAGCATATAGGAAATCCAGCATATAGATCTCGTTTGCTGTGACATACTGTCCTTTTGTGTCAGTAAAATATTATTATTATTATTATTATTATTATTATTATTATTATTATTCATACCCGGCCACTATCTCCCCGAGGGGGACTCGGGGCAGCTAATATGAGGCCAAGCCCAAAGATACAATACAGCAAAATAAAATACAACCACAGCCACAGAGATTATTCTGAAGCAAACACGCTCTTATTTGAAGATCAATTATTCATAAGGTTGCAGCCAAATGAAATGAAGCTGCATTGAAATAAAAGGACCAAGGGCCCTTCCACACAGCCCTATAACCCAGAATATCAAGGCAGAAAATCCCACAATATATGCTTTGAACTGGGTTATCTGAATCCACACTGCCATATATTCAAGTTCAAAGCAGAACACGTGGGATTTTATTCAGCTGTGTGGAAGGAGCCCAACTGAGCCAAGACTAGATTTAAATCCAGTGGATCAGAACAGGAATTAAACCCAAGCAGTTCGAATCAATCCACATTGTATACTTTTACCCTTTCTTTTTAGAGCCCCCTTGGCAAGAGAGGGCGGAATATAATAATAATAATAATAATAATAATAATAATTTAAAAAATAAAAATAAAATAATAATAATAATTAATAAATAAATAAATAAATAAATAAAATAAGTGAAACATTAGCAAATAAAATAAAATAAGTGAAACATAAGAATAAAATATTATTTATTTATTTATTTATTTAAACTATTATTTATTTATTTATCGTCAGGAGCGAACCAAACAGTTGTATTGTATTTAAACGCACACACACAAAGTTTGAAAACTTGACATTCTTTTAAATATCTTTTAACCAGTAGCTCAACCCTTCAGGGCTATAACAGGAAAAGATAGCTTACCAGCATACCCTCCCCTGCAGCTCTAGTTGTACCTGTAGTTTTTATTTAATGAGAATGAAGGGAATGTCAGATTTCATGTCAAAATCACAGCTTATATTTCTGCCCTTTCGGGACCACAACAAGGTTCACATCTGCCTTAAGACCTTAGCCTCCAGAGTTTAAAACCTCAAGTTTTCAAAACTTTGGGAAACAAAAACATATGTGAATTCAGTGCCCTCCTCCCTGCCAACCTTGGTCTGTTTACCTGACGCTCATAGTTTTTATATTCTGAGTTCGGGTTAAAATAGGCTACTAGGAACAGTAATGTAGCTGCATCATTTTTCTTACGGTTTGCAATTTGACCTTAACGCAAAAAAGTACATCCATTTCTGCCATTCAAATATATTTATTCGCTTTTTATTTTCTTCTCGAAAACTTAATCTGGGCAGAATGTTTGGCACCGCTTCCCTGATTCATATTTAATCACTTGTTAAACTTCTTTATGACCTAATTGATACCTGGAGGAGGAAAGACATTCTGCTGATTTAAATCTAAATGGCCTCTCAGTGAGTGAGCAACAAGTTTGGGATCTCTAGTTCGGGTCTCTAAACTGGCAGATTATTTTCATGGGAGAAAGAAGTCCATGAAGAAGGTTCAGCATTTAAACCAAGAAGGTTAGCTTGCAGTTGGAATTTCAAGTCCCCTAAGTTATTATTTTTATGATTGTGGCATTGAATGTTTGCCTTTTGCTTTGGAAGCTGACTGGGAGGAAGGGCGGGTTAGAAATAAATTATTATTATTACTTTACTGAAACAAAAGCATAGTATGCCACAGCAAATGAGATCTATATGCTGGATTTCGTATCACAAAATCACAAGTCAAACACTTCCCAAGCGTCTAGGGCTGTGTGATATAATAATAATTTAACACTAATAATAGTAATAATAATAGTAATAATAATAATAATAATAATAATAAATTAGTTTAAAAATATTATTATTACATCACACAGTCCTAGACGCTTGGGAAGTGTTCGACTTGTGATATTACTAATAATAATAATAATAAGTTTTAAATTAAAAAATATATGGAAAAGACAGATTAAATTGTCTATATATGAATAACGGTTTTTCGGGAAAGTGAAAATGGTTTAACAAGGGACTTTCGAACACTTTTGATGTTTATGAAGTATTTCTTACTATTCAAACCAAAAGTCAAATGTTTGTCTTGGACTCTGATTTCTTCAGGTCATGAAATAAATATAAGATAATATGGTAAAATTCAAAGACATTGTCATATTAATTTGGAATATCAGTATACAAAGAACTTTGGGGCACCTTTGCCCCCTTCCACACATCTGAATAAAATCCCATATGTTCTACTTTGAACTGGAATATATGGCAGTGTGGACTCAGATAACCCAGTTCAAAGCAGATATTGTGGGATTTTCTGCCTTGATATTCTGAGTTATACGGCTGTGTGGAAGGGCCCTTTGTGACTGAGTGAAATAAATTGGGAATGATAATAATGCACAGTTGGGAAAGGATTTTTACAAAACAGAGTGGGGGGATCTACATTACTTTTTAGGGACTGGAAATCTACATAATTTAGGGAAGGAGATAATAATAATAATAATAATAATAATAATAATAATAATAATAAGGATTTAAAGATAGAATTGCAAAGACTCTAGCACAAGCCAGTATAGGTGGTCCCAGTGGTGATCGGCACACTGGGTGCAGTGCCTAAAGACCTTAATTACCGTCTGTCAGCTGCAAAAGGCCCTTTGTGACTGAGTGAAATAAATTGGTAATAATAATAATAATAATAATAATAATAATAATAATATGATTTAACGACTCTGGCACAAACCAGTAAAGGTGGTCCCAGTGGTGATTGGCACACTGGGTGCAGTGCCTAAAGACCTTGGCCTGCACTTAAACACAATCAGCGCTGACAAAATCACCATCTGCCAGCTGCAGAAGGCCACCTTACTGGGATCTGCAAGCATTATTCCCCAATACATCACACAGTCCTAGACACTTGGGAAGTGTCCGCGTGATCCAATACAACAGCCAGCAGAGTGATCTTGTTTGCTGTGGACTCATCTTGTGATAATAATAATAATAATAATAATAATAATAACCTGGAGGTGTTGTATATCATGGAACAGACTTAAGTCTACGAATGTTTGTGCCACCAGCTTCCTTCTCTCAGTCCCAAAGGTGCTACAAGGTCAATTTTTACATAAAAAGTAAATGGAAAATATTATAACAATTTGGCGGGAAAAAATAGATAAGTTCTAGCTTTCCGCCTGTTTTTTCTGTTGCCAATGGATAGAATTGAGATATGCATTAAAATGTCTTCAAAACTCTGCTCAATTTGAGTGATTAAAAGGTTTTATCATAATAAATACCATAATTTTAAGAGGTTAGGATTCATACACACACACACACACAAACATATACATATAAGTATACACCGTGAGTCAAATTTTTTTGCCTCCTATGTCATAAAAACGTTATATATGAGCATCTATCACAGCAGAAGTTGCTACCGATGGTAGTCAGAACTGTCCTCTACATAAAACTACCCTTCAACGTAGTCACCAGCAATTTGTACACATTTGCGCCATCGTTTAACTCAGGCATCAAAACCATTTTGAGGAAAAAAATCAGAATTTTGCTTCCTGACCCATGATTTTAAAGCTGTTTTAAGTCATTCAATTCACTGAATCTGAAACCACATTGGCTGTCTTTCAGAGGTCCAAACAGGTAAAAGTCAGAAGAGACCAAATCATAAACATTTTTCAAACGATTATGGGTTTTCTTAGATGCACAAACTTCTTTTGTCAGAAATTCAATGCCGAGTCTTTCTTTTAGCTTCAGATTCATAGTTCTAATGAGTCGATGTGAAAAAGAAGAAACTATATCAGTAGAGTAAGGTTGCCTTTATCTTAAATGCCTCATTCTTTGGAGGCTTTTAAGCAGAGGCTGGATGGCCATCTGTTGGGGGTGCTTTAAATGCAATTTCCCAACTTCTTGGCAGGGGGTTGGACTGGATGGCCCATGGGGTCTCTTCCAACTCTATGATTCTATGATATCATGCATAGATATGGTTGTCAGATATGGTTGCTCTGACACGACAAATAAAATAAATAAATATGCATAGATAGTCCAATAGCTGTGAAAGAAATAAAAATTAGAGGATGGAGGCATTACTTTTTGACCCACCCGTGTGTGTGTGTGTGTGTGTGTGTGTAAATGTTTATGTGCTTGCGAGTGTATTCTTTTAAAGAGAGAAACAGGGCATTACCGCTGGGAAACAACAACAATATTGTTTGTGGCCAAGACATTGTTCTGGTCCCATCAAGTATGAGGGTTTGGGGTTGTTGTAGGGTTTTTTTGGGCTACATGGCCATGTTCTAAAGGCATTCTCTCCTGACGTTTCGCCTGCATCTATGGCAAGCATCCCCAGAAGTAGAGAGGTCTGTATGAGGGTTTTGTTTGTTTATTTTTTGGTCTGTTATGAAATATTGTAGGCTGAGATACAAACGTGCTTGTAAATAGGCTCTAGAGTTTGTCTTATTATTATGTAACATTATCTTTGAATTCAGACCTAACAACCAACCTTCGGAATAATGGCTTTAAAATACCACCGCAAATCAACAGTTTTGAGCACTTTATTTTGAATTAAATCTAGTTTAAGGAGAAGGTGGAGTTACTCTTCGCTTGTATCTATCGTTTCAAGTTATGTACGTCTACAAAATAAATACCTTTAGATTTTTAGTTTGTGTGTGTGTCTTAAAAACATAATTCATACTAAGGAGAAGAAAAAGAACAAGAGGAGGAGGAGAAGGAAATTAATGTTTAATGTGTGTCTTTCCGGTTCTAACATGGTGACGTCACAACAGCCAATCAGAACGCGTCATTTGCCCAGCACTGCTTAACGGGACACCTAGTTTCATTTCCCTAATTACATTGTTACTTTGGGTTTAGCTTAGAGAACCCATGAGCTTCAACAGATGGTCGTGAAATATGCCTTATGGGCCACCAGACAGCGAGTTTGTGGCTGGCATGTTGCAATGCGGTTCTTTCAGAAGACAAAAGAGTGTTTCCCCCCTTTGAAATGCCAAGGCCACCCAAGTTCATGCCCTAAATATCTGAAGGCACCAGATCCTGGCTGATCTTGGAAGTTAAGCAGAATCAGTTCTGGTTACTTTTTGGTGGGGAATAGCAAATACCAAGTGCTGGAGGCTATATTTCAGAGGAAGGACGTGCAAAAAACACCTTGCCCATGAAATCCAATGGGGGGCAGCATATGTCATCAGGTGGCCAAGCCACATACAGCCTTCCCTCCAAATGCATAGATTTTGTATCCATGGAGTCAACCATTTATGGATTGAAAGTATTAACGTTCATTTTTTAAATTTTGCCATTTCATAGAAAGGGCACCATTTTACAGTGCCACTTTATATGGTATAATGGGACTTGAGCCTCAATAATAATAATATTTATTTATTTATTTATTTATAGACTGCTTTAACTCCCCAATAAGACTTGGGGTGACTTCAAGAAAAAAATAAAATAAAAGTTCGCTTTTATTTTGCCATTTCATAGAAAGGGCACCATTTTACAATGCCACTTTATATGGTATAATGGGACTTGAGTCTCCATGGATTTTGGTATCCACGGGATAACAATAACAATAATAATAATCTATATAATCACAACAACAGAGAGGAAACAAACAAGGACATCTAATCACCTCTCAACAAAAGATTGCTCCAGGCACTACCAGGCAATCAAATGCTAATCAAGGTGTTCAGTTCACACCTAGCTCCAGCAGACAAGGGTCCTTTGTCTCACCCTGGTCATTCCACAGATATATATAAACCCCTTTTCCTATTTCCAACAGACCTCACTACCTCTGAGGATGCTTGCCATAGATGCAGGCGAAACGTCAGGCGAAATGCCTCTAGAACATGGCCATATAGCCTGAAAAAACCTACAACAACCCAATAATCTATATAAATAAAAATGTAATGTTCATTTGTGGGATTAATATAACTCAAAAAGCACTGGGCGAATTGACACCAAATTTGGACACAATAGACCTCTCAGGCCAACAAGTGACCATCACTCACAAAAACACTGAAAAACACAGCAGAAGGCACTTTAAAAGCCACAAATAAAAATACATTACAATGCATGCACAAAACCACATATATACACATATACACAAATAAATACACATATATACACACACAAAACACAAAACACACAGACTGGGCCACAGCAACGTGTGGCAGGGGATGGCTAGTAATTATTTATTTATTTATTTATTTATTTATTTATTTATTTATTTATAGGCTGCCCTATCTACCCAATAAGACTCAGGGTGACTTCAAGACAGAAATAAAAAAGACAAACATTCAATGCCTTAGTAAAAAACATACACATAAGTAAAACAGTACAAAATAACATAATTATAAATTAATAATTACTAAACTATAAATAGAATTAATAATGTCATAAACATAGTTATCTGAACAAACACATGAAAGTCATAAAAACCAGAGCAACAAAGTGCAGAAAAGTATGTAAATATACTTATATCTATATAAATAAAAAAGGTAATGTTAGGCCATCACTCAAAAAACACTGAAAAACACAGCAGAAGACACTTAAAAAGCAAAAAAAAAAATACCACATTACCATGCATGTGCAAAACCACATATATACACATATTCACAAATATATATATACACACACATATATATATGCACACAAAACACATATACACAGAGCGGGCCACAGTAACACAAGGCAGGGGACAGCTAGTATAAAATATAAAACTTAACAATTATAAATATTATAATAGAATTAAAATGACACTATTTAAAATGAAACAGGTTCCACTGGTGGCATAGTTAACACAATGACCATGGTTTCTCAATCTGTTGCAGCCTTCTTCCACCTTCACAGCCATTGTAACATGGCATGTTATCCTCTGCCTGCTCCACCATTAAGGTCTTTGGGTCTTTGGAGTGTGTTTGGTCTGGAACCTCCCCCACGGCCACTCCTGGGAGTGCACGACTCCAGTCCTTGTGCCCGCAGGTTCATTGGAACATACAAGCCCCCTCACCATGACAAGGTGACAGTCCATTGAGGGTTGGGTTTTTTTTTTATCTTTGGCCCTGAAAAATGCCCTGAGATAGCTTACACCACATTTCTGTTGTAAGCTATGCAATAGTGGGTTAGGCTAAAGCCACAACTTTAAGAATCCCATCAAGGAGTGGCCCCACCATTTGGCAACCTTAGGCAGTGTTTTCTGGAAACCATAAAATACAGCAAACTGTTGATTGACAGAAACTAGAACCCGGGCTTATGGATTTCCTAACTCATGCATCAAAATACCTTATCTTGCTCTGGGTACTCTTTACTTGGATAGTTGTGTTTTTGACAACTTGAGTGATACTTGCTATTCTATCTTAGGCAGCAGAATATTTTAGACCAGGTTTTATTGTTTTGACTAAAGCCTCCAAACAGAAGTAAATCATGAAATAAACTCAATCATATGAAAGATTGAGGGCAAGGGGAAGATTAATTACTCTGTTTAAAAAACGTTATCTTATCTTGTCTCCACTCTCCCACTTCTGTAAACTGATCTGTCATGCAAATAAAGTTTGGCTCCTTGCACTGACTTGCTTACCTTTTCTACTGAAATTTCTACTGAAGTCACAGTTATTTCATCCTGGTTTTCATAATGATGGAACCATTGCCATCTTTTGAGCTACACGAGATTTTAAAGAGCCAAATCGCAGGCAGAAAGCCAAGCACTTTTTCATTATATTCTCCAGATCAGTAAATCATAGGAAGAACTTACTCCAAGTCAGTAAATCATAGGAAGAACTTCAGTTTACCACCATTCTAGGCCTGCACAGCGGTGGACCATCCCAACAGGAGTTATGAGCAGCTGCCTTAGCAAGCAAACTCCAGCACTCCTGGTTACACTAGAAATCCCTTATAAAGAGGTCACCTCAAAGACCCAGGCATTTTCCAGATTGCAGCTTGCTTTCCTTTTTCTCCATATGGCCACTCAGTGGAGGTAAGGAGTCTGTTTCTTTGTCTTCAGGACAGCAGGAGGGCAAACTACAAAAATGCTATCAAGTGAAAGACATTTTTCCCCTCACCACATCCTGTTAAGTTAAAGATAATGAGAAGCTGTAGGTGGATCTTCTATATTTCTTTCCTTTGCTGAACCCTATCATTTCTCTTTACCCTCATAAGCTGCATAGAAACAGAAGGCTGCAACACTGGGTGAAGGATACTTCCACTTGCATATTACAAGATGCTTATTAGTCATACACAAGATGGCACAAATAATATCAGCTGGTGTTAATGCAAAGATGAAAGGCCTCCCACCCTGTACACAATGCAGGCAAAGTATGATCTATGGAAACCAAGATGTTCCCTGCAAACATAGGATATCTTCCACACAGATGTCTCTCCCTGTCCTCTGTACTGGACTCTGATTCCACACATTTGCATGGCAGATGTGTAGTACTGTTGTGACAGCTGAAGCCACATGATGAGGCCACATCAGATCTTGGAAAAGTTACAAGAGAGTAGTATTCTGGGAGTCCACACAATAAGTTTCCTAAGATAGTATTTAACTTTGGGGAGTCATCCATCCATAGAACCTCATTCTCTTCAATCACATTAAAGTACTTTGTTGTTGCTATGGGCTTTCAGGACAACTTCAACTTAGAGAGACTCTGTTCTCTATTTTCATTCAAGATTTATTCAGAGGAGATTTGACATTGACTTCCTCCATGGCTCAGAGTGTGGTTTGCCCAAGGCCACCTACTGTGTTCCCATGGCTAAGTGGGGATTCAGCCCTAGTCTCCAGAGTTCTAGTCTAACACTCAAACCATTACATTAACTCAGCAACACCTTCAATAACCTTACAAGATAAATCAGATGATAACACTTTGCTTTCACTTTAATTGTCATGATCCCATCTCATGAAATTTTGGCATTTGTAATTTCAGGAGGAATTTAGAATTCTCTGTCAGAGTTGCAGTACCCTTCCCAAATTACAGATTTCAAGATTCATTGGCATAAAGCCATGGCAATTAGCATGGAATCAAAGTGCCATAGTTCTGTATTGTGTTCCCTTTCCTCCACCACTCTGTTAATAAAGGAAACAAGGTTAACTTGGAGTGTTAAATCTAATGAAACTAGTATGATCTGAAAACCATAGTGAATCTTCTTGGGGAAAATGAACAAGAAGCAACTGTCGCAATATTAAAGGCCAATCTAATCTAGCATGGTATAAATGTGTGTGGCTATGTGTGAAATGAATCATTAGCAGCTGTTGATGAATTTTTCCCTCTATGACAACAATCTCTCTACCCCTTCCATTTTAATAAAACAGAAGATCAATATCTGAATGAATAGGACTTGGCAAGATCATGGTCTATAAAAACTGGAAGAAGGAAAAGAAGACATGTTTTAGTTGTTTGCATTTATTTCTGTTGTGCACAGTAGAGATGGAAAAGCAGATTTCCTGCCTCTTAAAAGCCATTGCATGAGCTGTTCAAACATGACTTCTGTGGTCAGACGTGGGAGCACTTAGAGGTGCTTAGTGGTTAATTTTTAAAAGGAAGGCACAGAAGCAAAGCCTTGCCACCTCCAGGTTTGGAAGATTTCCACTCAGATCTCCTTCCAGGCTGGCACCTCCTTGTATGCTCCAGTCATTACCTTTCTGATGGAACTGGAAGAGGAGCATTGTAATGGAGTAAGGATTTAGGGCAGTGGTTCCCAACCTGTGGTCCATGGACCAGCAGTGGTCCACAAGAATGGAAATATGGTCTGTGGCCTCATCATTACTATACCACTGCAATGAGAGCGACTGGTCTCACAAAACCCTCTTATAGTGCTGAGGCTTATTAAATATGGATTTCTGTAGGTGAGCAGATGGCAACTACTGGATGGCATCTGTATCAGAAACTAGAGCTGATGTGGTCTATCCAATGCCATTTTCTGAATCTGCACCCAAATAACCAAACCAAATCTTAAGTTGACCAAAAACTGATTTGTAACCCTTTTGGTACTAATGTTGGAGAATGGTCCCTGGTCAAAGTGTTCCCTGGTCAAAGTGGCTCTGGTCAGATGGTCCCTGGTGGTTCCTGGTCAAGTAGTCCTGGTCAAAGAAAAGTTGGGAACCACTGATTTAGGGTATATCTACACTGCCAAATCAATGCAATTTGACACCATTTTAACTGTCACGGCTCAATGCCATAGAAGAATTGGATCATTATTCTTCTCTGACAAATAGTGCTGGAGCCTCACCAAACTACAACTCTTAAGATTTCACATCCTTAGGACCATGGCAGTTAAATTGGTTTAAACTGCAGTGTAGACACATCTTTCGAGGATCGATGTGCCAGGAATTTCTGATTAGCAAACACACCTTGGACTTCCTTGTTGCTTTTTCCTTTATTCAGGGGCAATCTTACTGCTAGAGTGAATGAGGCAAGTAATCTTCCATGACATAATTGCCAAAGCTGAGAAAAGGATGAGGTTTAATTCTTCACTACCTGCTCTGTGATCCCATCGAAATCAATGCTCACTTGTTGTCATTAGCCTAGGGATGAAATTAATCCAACAATAACAATGAGGCAAAGAAATGTAGCTGAGGAATAAACGATTAAATGCTTCCCCAAATGCTGCAGTCCCAAGGAAAATCTCACCCCACGCCATGCTTGTATGTGTGCATGTCCCTTCAAATTACCTATCAATTTTATGGCAGCCTCACGCGGTTCACAGGGTTTTCTTAGGCAAGGAATTCTCAAAAATGGTTCCTTTGAAATAGAGGACACAGTGCCTGTATTTGTTGGTGGCCCCCCATGCAAGTGCTAACTAGGGCTGGTCCCGCTTAGCTTCCAAGATCAAATAGAAAGTGGTGCCTTTACAGCATTTAGGCCCTGAGAAATAATCACATTTTTAAAAACCCACTGACAGCCCTGTGGTGAGATCTTTATGGTACATTTAGACTTATGTATTGTTTGTGTCTCAGAGCAAATAGCCTGAAGCTTGATTGTAGCAATGATCTGTAAAAGCATATGGCACTATCATATGCTTTATGAGTATGTTTTCAGTTTCCCTTTTATGCTGTTTTGCAGCACTTAGCTGTTTTACTGCATCACTGTTTAATATTTCAGTTTTAGATTTATAGACACCATTTGATCCCCTTGGAATATTATTGTTGATTACTTACCTTAACAGTTGACAGTTACATTGAAGAATGAAGAGGAATGAATGCAGAAATATGAAATACTGTGGGTTTTGGGGTCAAAAAATATCTCAAAGATGAGAACTGAGTAGGCATAAATATGCAGTCATAAACAAGTTTTAAAAGCTTCTATATCTGTGTATTTATCTCTTGCTAGGCTGGCTAAGATGCTTTATGTCCAGAAAACAGCCAGTAGTGGGGACAATGCAAGATATTTGGTATCCTGATGAGGAAGCTCACTCATTCTTCAGCAAAAATGAAGGAACAATATCTTCTACCACATTGGAAGGCAGCAGGTTACCTTCCAATACAATATTGGTACACAACTCTCTCCAATATTTTATTGCTGCCTGATGCAACTGTATTGCTAGGGTTAGTGTCACCCATTGCAGTATCTGTATCTGCAGTAAAGACATCTGCCCTTGTGCTTTGCTACTCTGCTGCTGGGTACGCATGCCCAGTGTGGAACACATCTCACCACTCTAAAACAGTGGATTTGGCTCTTAACAAGACATGCCGCATTATCGCGGGGTGTCTGCGCCTTACACCACTGGAGAAATTACACTGTTTACCTGGTATTGTACCACCCGACATCAGCCGGGAAGTAGCAACCAGTTGTGAAAGGGCCAATGCAGTGACATCTCTGGCCTATCCCATTTGGATATCAGTCAGCATGCCAATGACTTAAATCAAGAAATAGTTTCCTAAGTTCTACAGAGACACTGGCTGGAACACCTCAGCAGTGAGAGTCCAAAAGTGGCAGGCTAAAACCTAGAACCTCAATCAATGGATGATAGCAAATGAGAGGCTCCCTCCTGGGCACACAGAAAACTGGGTGACTTGGAGGCACTGAACCGACTGCACTCTGGCACCACAAGATGCAGAGCCAACCTTAAGAAATGGGGCTACAAAGTGGAATCCACGACATGCGAGTGTGGAGAAGAGCAAACCACAGACCACCTACTACAATGCAACCGAGCCTTGCCACATGCACAATGGAGGACCTTCTTATAGCAACACCAGAGGCACTCCAAGTGGCCAGCTACTAGTCAGAGGACATTTAATAGAATGCGAAGTTTGCAAACTTTGTGTGTGTGTTTCTTTAATACAATGCAACTGTCTGGTTTGCTCCTGACATGATAAATAAATAACTCATTGCAATAATTCATGGTGTTACCCCTCCCTACCCACCTATGGACCTTCTCCTTTCCAGATCATATCACAATATTGCAGCTAAAATACCAGATAGTTTGACAAAATCAGATTCAAAAAAACCAGTGCTATTGTAACTGGGCAATAATTACAACTCTGACTGGAGTGCTTGTGCATTAGACCTAAATGAGCATAGAATTTTAGCCTTGTAGGAATACAGTGAGGAGACCGTGGTGGCGTAGTAGGTCAAACAGCTGAGCTGCTGAACTTGCTGACCAAAAAGTCAACTGTTCGAATCCAGGGAATGGGGTCTTAGCACCAGCTTCTGCTGTTAGCCCCTCCCTCTGTTAGCCCCAGCTTCTGTCAAATCCAAGAAGCGGGTTGAGCTCCCGCTGTTAACCCCAGTTTCTGTCAATCTAGCAGTTTAAAACCATGCAAATGTAAGTAGATCAATAGGTACTACTCTGGCGTGAAGGTAATGGCACTTCATGCATTCATGCCAACCACATGACCTTGGTAGCATGTATGGACAATGCCAACTCTTCTTTGGCTTAGAAATGGAGATGAGTACCACACCCCAGAGTCAGACACAACTAGGCTTAATGTCAAGAGGAAACCTTTATCTGCCATATTTCTGGGGGTTTAGTTTCAGGTCTTGTCAGAGATACGAAAAAATGCAGATAATCTTGCCCTATATTATTAAATGATAGTGATAGTATTGATACAATACATGTAAGAAGAGCTTATGAAAAATGTTTTTGTGGATGATATATAACTACATAGAGATGTTTATTAAAAATAATACATTTCTTATGAAATGCTGCACAAAATTTTTATAGGCAATCATTTTGGTGTCTTCCAATCTGATTGTGTCACCCGGTACATTTGGCGGCCCCTGCATCCCAGTAGTGATGCCACTGGCCGCACTACCTCTATTTCCTTAGGTGATCTAGAACATGGGAAAGTTGCTGTTTTGAACTACAACTCCTAGAATCCAACAGGCAGAATGCCCTGCAGGCAATTCAAGGAGCTGAAAATAATTTTCCAAAGCTATACTTTTGTCCCTAGGAGATTCCACAGAAGTAAAGCCTAGAATTATTCATACAGAGCTGTTGTCTTATACTTTTTAATTTTTAGCAAAAAATTGAAATGAAACTTGTGTTTTTCATGGATGAGGTTGGCACTGAGTGAAAAGAAGCACTCGTATGTCAGGTAATCTAGAAGTGAGATCTGCCTGGAAGAAGAGAAAACATCCCAGGTTGACAACAGATCCTCTGGAACTGATAAAGGATAAAACCAGGACAGCATCTGGTTGTCATCATGCATCCGCTTTTTTGGAGTGGTTTTTCTTCTGTTTTACAAGAAACATTCCATTCTTCTGGACCTGCTTGTATTCTACAGCTATTTAGAGAGAAGAACCACTGAAATGCCACAACAGCACACCCAGGATGGCCAAAAGCCCATGATCCATATGCTTTTATCTTCATTTTAATGGCAAAGAAAACAGCAACAATGTGTGCATTCATACATACAAATATAGGATTGCATCCAAGTTTAGTCAGATTTGGATCTGACTCATTACTTTCAGTGTCTTTATCCTGACTTTGACGTATCTTAGTCGGGAATTGGGCAGCCATCCAGATATTGCTGAACTGAAGTTGTCTTCAATATAGTCTATGGTGAGGAATATTAGAAACTGTAGATCAACAGAGCTGGGTGGGGGTGGGGGGCTGCATTATTCTAAACTTCCATATATGCACCCAATCAATAAATAAAACCTGATGTGTATTAAGATTTCCTACTCCCTCCTTTTGGTCATGTGTTTGGCTATCAACACAGCTGGCTTGACACTGCATCACTACCAGCAAGCAGCTCTCATTGCATTTCTGGTCACATGACCTGGCCCCAGAACTGATCTCACCAGAAATTCAACATTGCTAACAAGCCCTTGGGAGATATGACCAAGCCCAGTCCAGTTGTCCAAAAGTGCAAGATCACTCTGGAGTTTCTAGGAAGCTCCAGAGTAAAGACCCTGTTCTGCAGAAGCAGATTTACTGCTAGATGCAGTGGTTGTGCTGCAAATCCAGCTGTGTATCATGTGGACTTTCTGTAGCCACAATCCAGTGGATCCACGTTATTTTGGCTGTGTAGACTCAGTCATTGAATCCACACCATTTTAGAGTAGGTTTTATTTTCATCACCTCAGCATTGTCTTGAGTAAGAGCATTTACTTTTCTGTCTTGTTATAGAACTTGAGGATGTGATGGAACCATAATGTTGGACAGAATTTCTTTTTCAAAATTCTCAGAACTTGAAAGTAACAAGTATTACTACGGGAATGTGTTACCTTTTCTTTGTAATAAAGGGATATCAAGTAGTATTACAAAAGTGGCATAGTGGTTTGAGTGTTGGAATTGGACTTCAAGAGATCAGAATTCATATTGTCCACTTCATCGCGGGCACATTTGATTGGGACGAGAGACAGGGGCTTCTCAGTGATGGCCCCTTGGCTATGGAACTCCCTCCCCAATGAAATTAGAGCAGCCCCTCCCTCCTGACCTTCAGGAAGAAAGTTAAAACCTGATTATGGGACCAAGCTTTTGGCTAACAAGCTAGTGAAATATTGTTGTGCTAAGCATATCTCAGTCAAGTCCAATGCAGAAGACATTGCACCCAGGCAAGAGGAAAAAGAACAGAAAAACTTTACTCTTATCAGCAGAGTTAAAACACAAACTTGCAATGTTACAAACAGTTCAACAAACTTACATAATCTTTGTAAGCAATACAGAATAAGGCTTCTTCATCTTCATCCAAATAAAAAGAGCAGCAGAAATGATTGAGCAAAATACCTGAGCAAAGGCTTCTCAGAGCAAAAGCTGAACTGTATTCTAAAACCCATACAGTTATACCCCACTGGGTGTGGTCCAAACTTACTAGTTGACCTACATTAGCAGCTGCACATAATAATCAACAGTATAAGGTTTTCTTTAACACATACACATACTTGATCCTGTTATGACGTACTGTAACAAATATGAGTATACGAAATTGTGAAATGACTAGTGGAATGGCCTTGGATTTGACTCTGGATAACGTGATTTTAATAAAGGCTCTGAGAAGCCTTTGCTCAGGTATTTAATGCTGCTGTTGTTTTTTGAGTTTTAATGCATATGTTTATTTTTATTGTATTTATGTATATGTACGGCATCAAATTACTGTCTTTTGTGAGCCGCTCTAAGTCCTCCTGCTGGAGTGAGAAGGGCAGGGTACAAATGTAGTAAGTAAATAAATAAATCATGGAAACTCAGTGTGTGGCCTTGGGAAATTCATGCTCTCTCCATCTTGGAGGAAGGCAATGGCAAACTTCCTCCAAACAGATCTTTCCAATAAAACCTTACAGTTGCCATAAATCAGAAATGACTCATCTATTCAATTCATACAAAGGACCAAATTGCAAAAGTAATGTTGAGAACAATATTACTCACCAAACAAACTTTTCTAGTTGGTTTCACATTGTACAGGGAAGCATTTTATGTAGGACACTCTCAAGTTTTTCTCTGAATGGTTGAACATTCTCCATTTGACACACAACAATGTTTTATATGAATTAGAGGGATGAAATATAACAGTAGCTCATGGCCAATGAGCGATGAGGTCTCACGCTTTTCCAAACAGTAGTAATAGGAAACACTTTATCCTGTGGGGTTCTCTGCAAAAGGATCTCAGAATATAGCAGTCTGCCTCCTTTTGGTTATACAACATTTTCTAACTCATTACACTTCTAATGTTGAATAAAGAGCTATTATCACCAGGGAGCATGGTGATGGGAATGACTGAAATTGTAGACCAGGGCATTTAGAAGTTGCCAGGCTGGGAAAAGCTTTTCTAGCAAGAGCACACCTTGGCAACATAATGAATGAATGAATGAGAACAATAGCTTAATTTTACATACAAAACTAAACAAATGCCAATACTAATTAATGGCTATAAATAACTTGTATTATTCCTATCTAGCAATCAGTTATTTATGGGAGTAGGTGGTATCTTACTTGATGGTACTCAATGATTCTTCTTACAGATCCCACCAAGAGCTCAGGTTTATCATTCCAGAATATCCTAGACATTCTGCTAGTGAGGCATCCTATCTTTTGTTGCACCCACCACTTTATTTTCCCTAGATGTCTTGCAAAAATGCTACTGCTACCAGATGTTTTCCACTGAAATTAAACCAAAGAATCAAACAGAAAATCAAATATGACCAATGGAACAAATGTGAATGTAATGTTGAACTTAGAAACTTAGAAACAAAATGCAATAAGTGAATTATGAAACAAAGGTCTTGCGAAATATGAATACAGTTAAGAACAAAAAGCTCTCTCCAAGGGCTAGTGATAATTCTTCCACAAAACTCATCTACAGCATAGGACCTGGAAAAACATCCCATATGGCAGCAACTGCTGCAGCTAACGGGAATATTTTTTTATCTACTTTGAACATCACAAATGTTTTGTTCTTTCCTCTCTGTTTGGGCTGCCATGTTAACAAGTCAGCTGTGTTGTATCCAAACTCTGATTCCATTGCTGGAAGTTTTCTAAGCCCATGTCCAATTATTGTGTCTCTGTGACACCACAAGAACACACCAATATGACATCACAAAGGTCTGCCCTGTGACAGCACAGAGACACCCATCTGGTACCAGGTTTTAGTTCTGAATTCTGAAAAGGGAATGTTGCTGGCCTGGCAATACTACTTATTAGAGGTTTTTTTTATAAAAAAACAACAACAACAAAACAAACCATGGCTTATCTGAACCTGCAACCATGTCATGCTTCTGTATGGTTTCTACAGCAGCCCACCATAAAACAGAATGGTGGAGACAAGCAATGGTCTGTTTAGTGGACTGGCCCCATATTTTTCATCATCACCATTATCATGGAGCTCCCGCTTAAACTGCTGTGTTGCTGAACTTGCTGACCGAAAGGTTGGCGGTTTGAATCCGGGGAGCAGGGTGACCTCTTGTTGTCAGCTCCAGCTTCTGCCAACCTAGCAGTTTGAAAACATGCAAATGTGAGTAGATCAATAGGTATTGCTCCAGCAGGAAGATGGCAGCACTCCAGGCAGTCATGCTGGCCACATGACCTTGGAGATGTCTATTAACAATGCTGGCTTTTCGGCTTAGAAATGGGGATGAGCGCCACCCCCCAGAGTCAGACACGACTAGACTTATTGTCAAAGGGGAAACCTTTGCCTTTAATATTATATTTATTTATACCCCAAAGGAGACTCAAAGAGGCTTAACAAAAACATTAGCATACAGTTTCAAATATACAAATATGCAAACATTAAAACAGAATTAAATATAAACGGTATTTAAAAATTCACAGTTAAAACCATTAAAACATATACAAAGTCTGGAAGCCAAGCCTTATGAGAAGAAGTTTAGGGAGCTGGATCTGTTTAGCTTGGAGAAGAGGTTGAGACGGCACATGATAGCCATGTTTAAATATTTCGGGGGGGGGGGGGTGAGTCCGAGTAAAAGAGGGTCTACCCTAGCAAACCTTTTGTATTGTTACCCCAATACCCCCATGCATATGGGATATATTGTGTAGGGTGATCAGATCATGATATGAATAAACATAACAGTTTAAATAATGCACCAGTAAGGCCTTTTCGCGAACCACCATGAGAATTTCAGGGGGGGGGGGCTGAAGCCCCCCAAGCCCCCCCCCCCCCAGCTACATGCCTGAGGACATGGATTAATGGATTCAAACTGCATGAAAAAAGATTTTACCTAAGCACTAGAAGGAACTTCTGAATGGTAATAGCTGAATATGGTGCCTGGGAGTGTGACGCAGTCTCCTTCTCTGGAGGCTTTTAAACAAAATCTGGGTGGAACATTGTCTGGAATGCTTTGATTGTATGTTCCTACATAGCAGGGAGTTTGGCTGATTCTATAATTTCTATCATTTCAATGAAGCTTGCAGAGAAGAAGACCCAGGCATATCCTCGTAGATCTAATCCATCTGCCTTCCACTCCAGCTGCCACTGATGCAGACACTAGACATTTGCAATTGTGTCAGCCATGGAGCAATCTAAACTGCATTTTGTTTTAAAAGCCAACTGCAGTTTGTTCATATCACAGTCTGTATATTAATTTTTTTGGCATCTGTTGATGAATCTTCTATCAGGGAGAACGGATTTTATATGCCAAGAAATAAATACCCCTTCTGTCCCATAATATTGAATCCCAAATTATACTATAGCAAGTCATTGTTTATGTGTCACTCTATCTCTAAATACTCAGCCATGCCTCATCTTAAGGAAGCTGTATTTTTCCAATCACTTTTATTAATCCCATGTTTCCAGGAAAGATTGATAGAGGCATGCCTTGGTCCTGAAACACTGTGAGAGATTGGGTTCCAGAAATGTCAGAGAGCCCTTTGATTGGTAAACTCTGTAATTCATTGGAGTAACACTGACGAATCCAACCCACCCCTCTACCCCCCACCATGAACTCGCAGGAATATTGTGAAGGTTGGCCAATGGCCTACTGGCAGACGGGAGAGAACTGAATAGGCTTTGCATCAACATTTCATATTCCCTGTCAGCCGGGGGTTTCATTGTGGCCCAACTTTTTTTATTTTGTTTTCCACTTTATTATTGTTGGAAAGGAGTTGGAGTTAGATATCTGTACTGAATGCGCTTGCCTTTGAGTGCATTAATGCAAATGCACGTGTGAAGCAAAATATACATGGAATGAGTCCTGAAAAAAACTATCATGGGTTTTCACTGATTTCCAGAGGGGTTACTCTCTGGAGTAAATGTTTAGACAGGCACAAAAAGAGACAGCATCTGCAGAAGGTCACTATTATGTGCCAATTGAACTAGAGCAAATGCCAAGGTGATGTTCATGCTCAGGCCAATACCTTCCTCCTCCAATCCCCTTTCATTTGAATAAGAAGTCCCATGTTCCCCTTTATTCCCATTTCTGAACTGAATCAAACTGACTGTGGATAACAGAAGGTGGAAACTGGGTAGTGTCCAAAACGCCAGAAAACTCCTAGTCATAGTGATCAATCTAGCCACGAAACTTGTGCCAAATATTTCTTGGAACTGAATCATTTGGCAAGTGATTTTCTTCAGATAGGTTGGCAGTTAACTATATATCAGCCTTGCAATGCATTCAGATTCAATCAAATCTACCCTCTTCAGAAAGGATTTTGTGACTCATGCAATGAAGATAATGTATAATTTTGTAATTTAGTTGCAGACACTGTTTGTTAACACATGGCAACCAGCAACTATCGCTCTTCCATATTATATATATATATATATATATATATATATATATATATATATATATCCACATTATTATTTATTGTGGACTTCTTGAGAAGTGATATTGGAGAAGTTTGAGGAGGAGTGGAGAAAAGTAATCCCCATTTCTGAAAAAACAAGGTTTTATGTCAACTCTAATAAGACCAGAGTAAAAAAATGTCTCTCTTTCACATCTACTCAAATGCAAAAAACTAAATAATTTGGGAATGGTATTCTGATGGTGTTTTTTGCAGGCAAAGATCAGTGTTCACATCCAGGTCAAGGTTGTAGCAGTGGATTTGTGGATATGATGCCATTATATCTACAAATGTGTATATATGGCCAACACATATCTGCTTATTCTTGCTGAAATATATAATTGTACTCTTGGAGTTGTATATCTAGTTGTACATTCTCTTGAAAAGATACAAAACTGAAATTGATAAACAGAAGATGGGAAAATGATGGCATAGAGGTAGGGAAAAGATTGCAGGGCAATAGGAAGAAGATGGCCTAGAGATAAGGATAGATCAGGCAAAACTAAACAGACTTTTGGGTAGTTGTGAAAGATTAATGTTTGATCTAATTGCATTTAAATGAATATGTACTTGTTATTCTTTTTAACAACTCTGTCCGAGGCCCCTTTCACACAGCTGAATAAAATCCCACATTTTCTGCATTGAACTGGAACATATGGCAGTGTGGACTCAGATAACACAGTTCAAAGCAAATATTGTGGGATTGTCTACTTTGATATTCTGGGTTATATGGCTGTGTGGAAGGGCCCTGGCTGTTCTTGTTAAGTTTTGATAGATTTTGGTGACACTTTCCATACTAAAGCCATAGAACAGACAATCCACTAGTTTACAAAGGGTTCATTTTGAGGTACTGCCTCTAGGGAGAGATCTTGAGAGGGAAAGGAGCAAGGTGAGTGATAGGAGTCCAGGGGCCACTCTGGAGAGTGGATCCATAACAATAATGTTGTAATTCCGCACCAGAGCTGCAGAGTTCAATTAATGCATAACACCACATGTAGTGATTTTCACTATTTAGCTCCACCGTAGAATCTTGGGTCCCTTTCTACACTGCTATGTAAAATCCGGATTATCTGCTTTAATTTGGATTATATGGCAGTGTAGAATGGGCCTTGGTCTTTGTGTACACAATCACATCCCTCTTTATAGGTTTCAGGTTTCCCTGATCTGGTGTCTTCCATATGAGTTGGGCTGCATTTCCATGGATGTTATAGCCTAGGGTGGAAGGCTCCAAATTGGGGATAGTTGGGTGAACTCTCCCATAAGACTAATTTGTGCTGTAGTTGTGTGCCTTCAAGTCATTTACAACTTGTGGTCATAGAATCATAGAATCATAGAATCATAGAATCAAAGAGTTGGAAGAGACCTCATGGGCCATCCAGTCCAACCCCCTGCCAAGAAGCAGGAATATTGCATTCAAATCACCCCTGACAAATGGCCATCCAGCCTCTGCTTAAAAGCTTCCAAAGAAGGAGCCTCCACCACACTCCGGGGCAGAGAGTTCCACTGCTGAACGGCTCTCACAGTCAGGAAGTTCTACCTAATGTTCAGATGGAATCTCCTCTCTTGTAGTTTGAAGCCATTGTTCCGCGTCCTAGTCTCCAGGGAAGCAGAGAACAAGCTTGCTCCCTCCTCCCTGTGGCTTCCTCTCACATATTTATACATGGCTATCATATCTCCTCTCAGCCTTCTCTTCTTCAGGCTAAACATGCCCAGTTCCCTAAGCCGCTCCTCATAGGGCTTGTTCTCCAGACCCTTGATCATTTTAGTCGCCCTCCTCTGGACACATTCCAGCTTGTCAATATCTCTCTTGAATTGTGGTGCCCAGAATTGAACACAATATTCCAGATGTGGTCTAACCAAGGCAGAATAGAGGGGTAGCATTACTTCCCTAGATCTAGACACTATGCTCCTATTGATGCAGGCCAAAATCCCATTGGCTTTTTTTGCTGCCACATCACATTGTTGGCTCATGTTTAACTTGTTGTCCACGAGGACTCCAAGATCTTTTTCACACGTACTGCTCTCGAGCCAGGCGTCCCCCATTCTGTATCTTTGCATTTCATTTGGTCATCCCAAGGTGAATCTATCACAGGGTTTTCTAGGGCTAAGACTTTCTCAAGAACATCTAAAGCAGTGGTTATCAACCTGTGGATCCCCAGATGTTTTGGCCTTCAACTCCCAGAAATCCTAACAGCTGGAATACCAGCTTGGATTTCTGGGAGTTGTAGGCCAAAACACCTGGGGACCCACAGGTTGATAACCACTGATCTAAAGGGTTTTCAGAGCAGGGATTTGAAAACTGTACTCCAGAGTTGTAGCCCAATGTTCAAATTGCCATCTCACACCAGCACCTAAGAATTAAATCTACCTGCACAGGTGCTTGTATCTCTCCTTCCCAAAACATACAAAGATACTGAAGCACCTTGCCTTGTTTTCTGCTTGGAAAACAACATCTGTACTTTCTTTTGCTCCAACCTAATACACTTTTCTACCTGTATTTCTCCTCAAGTGCATGGGAGTAAACTACTTAAGTAGAGCACAATTAAGATTTAAACTAAGACAGGTTTACTGGGGGTTAATCCTATTTTTCAGTTAGGCTTAAGCATTTGGCCACATCAAGGAAGCCAAATTTGCCTTTGTACATATACAGACTTTCCTAAAGTGAACAGCTACATTTGTGCTCCAGACAGGCATGTAGCCGGGGGGGGGGGGGGGGGGGTCGGGGGGCTTCAGCCCCCCCCCCCCCCAATTCTCATGGTGGTTCACGAAAAGGCCTTTCTGGTGCATTATTTAAACTGTTATGTTTATTCATATCATGATCTGATCACCATACTCAATATATCCGATATGCATGGGGGTATTGGGGTAATGATACAAAAGGTTTGCTAGGCTAGACCCTCTTTCACTCAGACTCAGCCCCCCCCGAAACTCACCCCCCCCCCCCAAAGATTCAGCCCCCCCCCCCCCCCCCCCCCCGAAACGAAATCCTGGCTACGGGCCTGGCTCCAGACATTCTAGGTTATGCACTAGTAAGATGGAGCTGAGCCTAACCACTTTCAATTTTGGAAATGAATTACTTAGGAAAGATTTTGGTTGTTTTTATGTTGGCCCCTTTATGCAGCAGATTCTAAGAAATGTGTATCAGGGTGCTTGTCAAAGAGTGCCGATAAATCAAACATTCCCTTGGAGGGAGACTTTTGCACAGGGTTAAAAAACCAAACTGCTAATAAGAGAAAAGCAGGCAGCCTATCCAAATAATGCATTTTATTTCATGCAGTCAATGTGGTGTCCAAAATATGTGGAATTTTTCCTTTTGTGGAATAATCCTTATTGAATTTATGCACAGATATTCAAAAAGGCTGCCAAGATCTCACCATGAAAGCACATGATATTTCAAGAGAAGGGACTGTAGGCAGCAAAGAAATGTTATTAGAGATTTTGAGATATTCCTTCCACTTTTTCAATTTTCTGAGGCTGAAGGAAAACATGCCAGTGATAGCATATAGGAATTAATTGTGCTATATTTCTGCAGCAGTATTACAAGTCTGAATTGTGCAATTGCTCAAAGCCTGATATGGTCTAGTTCAGTGGTTCTCAACCTTCCTAATGCCGCGACCCCTTAACACAGTTCCTCATGTTGTGGTGACCCCCAACCAGAAAATTATTTTCATGACAATTCCACAACTGTAATTTTGCTACTGTTGTGAAACATAATGTAAATATCTGATCTGCAGGATGTATTTTCATTCACTGGACCAAATTTGGCAAAAATACCCAATACACCCAAATTTGAACACTGGTGGCATTGGATAGGGGATTGATTTTGTCATTTGGGAGTAGTAGTTGCTGGGATTTATAGCTCACCTACAATCAAAGAGCATTCTGAACTCCACCAAAGATTAAATTGAACCAGACTTGGCACACAGAATTTCCATGACCAACAGAAAATACTGGAAGGGATTGATGGGCATTGATCTTGAGTTTTGGAGTTGTAGTTCACCTACATCCCAAGAGCACTGTGGACTCAAACAATAATGGATCTGGACCAAATTGGGCATGACAATCAATATGACCAAATGTGAACTTTGCTGGAGTTTGGGGAAAATAGACCTTGACATTGGAAGTTGTAGTTACTGGGATTTATAGTTCACCTACAATCAAAGAGCATTCTGAACCCCACCAAGATTAGAATTGGGCCAAGCTTCCCACACAGAACCCTCATGACTAACAGAAAATACTGTGTCTTTGGTGACCCCTCTGACACCCCCTCATGACCCCTCCAGGGGTCCCGACCCCCAGGTTGAGAAACGCTGGTCTAGTTCATGGCTCCAGTTTCCAGATCTCAGGGACTGGCCCCCAGGCTCCAGTTTGCATGGGTCATCTGCAGGTGGCAGACAAAGGTGCAAATTCCCCAATTTAGGGGTTGCTTAGCTTTAAGTAAGAGAAAAAGACTACACACAAATCTCCAGCTCAGTTAGTAGGCCACCAGCTTTCTACAATTTGCAAGTCTTAATCGATTGCTGTTACAGGTTGCAGTGAGTTACTAGAGTTACCTACTTACTTAAGTTGTTCCTTTTTCTTGGTGATGCCAGGTTCACCCTGTGTACTATAACTGTATTCTGGCTAGAAGCAAATGGTCTTTAGGTTCAATGCAAGCGAGAAGGAACAATCCTCTTCATATGGAAAGAGGCGCTTTAGTTTAGATTTCTGTGTTAGTTTTCAAACAGGAAAATCTTTGTGTGTGCGTGCGTGCGTGTGCATTTTAATGTCAAGCCACAAACAATTGTGGCTGGTACCTGATAGGTAACACTTAATGACATCAGCAGGGGGTATGTCTAGGGCCCTTACTGTGTATATGTGCCTCTGTCTTAAGGAATCATGTTTGCCTGTCTACTCCTGACCATTTTGGAGTCATAAGGAAAAAAGGCTACTTCTAGAGAAGGACCAATGAGAGCAATGATCAAAATGTTCTGGAGTAGCACATTATTAAAGAAACTGGAGACGATTAAAATATGTTTTGCACAGTAAATTATTTAATGAGGCTGATTTCCTTTTAAATATGGAAGACACGGGTAAACACCATGTTTATTGATGCTTGTAAAAAACATCCATGAGACTGAAGGAATGGCGAAATTAATTTAATAACCAGAAAAGTTAACCCTCTTGCCTGAACTGACAACAGGCCTATCTTCCATTTAGTGGTGGAATTTTAACAAGGAGCACCTGGCAGGTCCTTCCAGCATATTTGAACACTTTATGGTTTTACAAACCTTGTTAAATCTAACCAAGCACGTCAGTTTACTTATTGTTCCTAATGATTAAGCACTATGCAGATATTTTCATACAACTGGGATGTGAGCAGTCTTACTACAGTGTATGTGTCTATGTGCCATCTGTGTCAGTGTGTATACACAGATCAAGGGTGAGAATGAAGCAACCCATCTGATTTTATGGAACTACAGACCTTATCATCACTAGCTATTGACTATGCTGGTAAAACTCCAGGGCAACAACTTTGGGTAGGTTGCATGATTTCTACCAACCTTGATATATTTTGTTGTCACAAGCCTTCAGTTCAGTTCCAACTCAGAATTCGATCCTGGGGTTTATTGGAAAGATTCATTCAGATGAGGTTTTCCATTGCCTTCTGGCTAATAAAACAAATACATAATTCAACGGATAAGATTTACCATATCCTGCAAACTTCTGTACCAAGTATAGCAGTCGACTGTCTCGCCATACTCTGGAATAGAGCCTACATCAATATGTCATTTTTATGTCAGAATATCCTAGCCTAGCCTTGGTATGAGAATAATGGACCCACAATGCTTGGAGTTGTAATACATCATTTATATGTTAGTGCATATTTGTTTGATTTGTATCCTCTACCTCAAGGCTCTGAGCAGCTACCACATACTAAAATAATAAAACTCTCAAATATTATCAAACTATTATCTCTGGTCTACCAAAACCAGGTGTGTTCTTCTTTTAAGTCTTGTATAAAGATGGTGCAAATGTCATCAGGATTAGGAAATAAATGGGTTTATCTGCTTCCACCCATTGATTCAACCTTCTAGTTTCCTGGATTGATTAATTTGGTTTCATATCATGGTCTCTTGATTGTCACTGTTGGAGAGCGTATGATCATCTGCAAGCCAGAGCCAGTCCCACTCTTAGCTAGATTTGGGCATGGGCAACTGGCTCAGTTGGCTGGTTATGTGGATGGAAACAACTGTAGCAATTGACACAACTATTCTCCTTGGAATCAATAACCATTCCTCTTACTTAGAAAGCAGATGTGTATCCCACATAGTCTGTCTCATGTTGCCTAAACTTATGCTGAGGCCCTGGTGGAGCAGCAGATTAAACGGCTAAACTGCTTAATCCATGAGATGGGGTGAGCTCTCGTTCTTAGCCCCAGTTTCTGTCAACCTAGCAGTTCGAAAACTTGCAAATGTGAGTAGATCAATAGTACCGCTTCAGCTGGAAGGTAATGGCGCTCCATGCAGTCATGCTAGCCACATGACTTGGAGGCATCTACAGACAGCGGTGGCTGTTCGGCTTAGAAATGGAGGCGAGCACCACCCCCCAGAGTTGGACTCAACTAGACTTAATGTCAAGGGGAAACCTTTACCTTTACCTATGCTGTCCTAAAGTGTGGTTAGGGACAGTGGTCCAATGCTGATGCGTTATGGAGTAAGGCCTAAACTACCAGTTTAACCTGTTTACAAGATGGTACTTCCTTACCCTTTGATTCCTGTGGCAAAGTGTCGTGAAATGGATGTGCTGCAAGCTCAACATTTTAAATCCAAGTCATGCCTTAGGTTGGGACAAAAATATCTTCTTGTAGGTCCTGCACTGGTGGTGGGACCCCACAGGGAAACTGGGGAGCAATAGAAACAGGCAGCAGCAACATTAAGCACTCTGGTCAATGTCATTTTGAATCCCCACTTGGCCACGAAAACCAACTGAGTGACCTTGAGCAAATCACACACTATTAGCCAAAAGACCCACCCCCATGATAGGTTCACCTTAAAACTGCTACGAACTGGAAACAATTTGAAGATATCAACAACAACCCAAAACAGAAGTACCCCTTTGGCCAACAAACATGGCAAAATGTGCTCTTACCACCCTCAAGAACATTTGTGATCACCCAAAATGTCTGTGTGTGGGAATGTGTATAGCTCATTTGTAGAACTAGATGCATCCCCAAATCTGTCATAGTTATGCACCATGCCCAAAGAATCTAATTGGGGTTGAATTTAATGCATTGTGGGCAACGGAAATGGTGAATCACTAAATAGAAGTGGATGGCACTGACTGCATTTCTCCATAATTCAGAAACACTGAGAGTCAATGTGAAAACTAGAAATTGATTTTATACCTTTAATGACTGTCTAGAAGAGGAAATGTCAGTATGTGGTTTTTAACAAAAACAAGGAACAATAAAGATTTCAGATACTGAATGAGTGGGCCTGAGTAACCCTAAAGTTTAATTCATATTTGAAGTGACATTCTGAAAATGTTAAGTTGGAGGTCAGAGAAGGAGGATATTTAAAGCAAAAATATGCAGTGGATTCCAGAAGCATTCTCTCCTGATGTTTTGCCTATGGCAGGCATCCTCAGAGGTTGTGATGTCTGTTGGAAACTAGGCAAGTGATGTTTATTAGGGCTGGGCGGTTTCGTTTCGTTAATTTGTAATTCGTTAATAATTCGTTAATTTTTCCAATTACAAAACGATAACGAACCATTCTGGAGCAATTTTTTAAAAAAACAAATTTTTAAACACGTTTTGTAAATGCTTCGTATTTCGTTATTGTATTCGTTTCGTTATTGTTCTGAGGTCATTTTGTTATTATTTCCGCATGTCTGGGGCAAGTTTTTTGTTTAATTAGTGAAAAAAAATTATAATATCACACCAACAGTCAACAACAGAGGGAGATGGAAGCTTCAGAAGTTTTTGGAGGTTTTTTAGCATATTTCGCGGTCGCGTCCGCCATTAACGAATCGATTCGTTATTGTTTCGGAAATCGATTCGTTAATGTTTTGTAATTTTTTTCACATTTACGAAATTTCGTAAATATCGAACTTTTTAAAAGGAAAATTTTGTAATTATTTTTAATATCGAAACAAAAAAAACCCCCAAATACAAATTGATTTTAGAAACAAATTTTTCCGTTGTTACCCAGGCCTAATGTTTATATATCTGTGGAATGTCCAGGGTGGGAGAAAGAACTGTTGTCTGTTTGTTTGAGGCAAGTGTGAATGTTGCCTCACTTGCCTAGTTTCCAAAAGACCTCACAACCTCTGAGGATGCTTGTCGTACATGTGGGTGAAACGTCAGGAGAGAATGCTTCTGGAACATGGCCATACAGACTAGAAAACTCACAGCAACCCAGTAATTCCAGCCATGAAACCCTTTGACAGCACAAAAATATACAGTATTTATTGCTATATTAAAATACCATTGGGGGAAAGAAAGCTTTAAACTGTTCTTTTTGTTAAAAAAAAATCCATTCATTTATCAAAGCTTTTGTTTGGGAAAAGATTTAAAGAAATGGCACAAATAGCATTGCAGTATTAACATGTACAGGTTAAATATGATATTTCATTTAATCAAGGACCATTTTGAGGCAAAAGGAAGCAGTGCCTGCAGCACAATCAAACTTGAAATGGGTGTGCGATGAATTTTTCCCATATTCAATTTCAAAAGAGGGAATGTGTAAAATGAAAAGAGGGGATTAGTTCAACGACATCTGAAAGGTAGTCAAATCCCATCAGGAAGCCTGAATAGCATTTTAAATGACTTCAAGAAAAGATCAAATAAAGCTTGCATGTGTGATGTGGAATTTTTTTAAAGCATAAAAAAGTCAAAAAGAGTGATAGCTTTTTGAAACAGCAAGGAAAATGCCAAGAACAGCAGGCTGCCAAAAGCAAAAGAATGCTAATCTTAAAGGTGACTTCTCATCCAAATGAAGAAAATCAAGTGCAGGTCCTTCCAGTCCTAAGGTGAGTTAACAACAAGGGGAAACAAAGGGAAGTTCTTCTTCATCATATATGCCAATGGTTCTCAACCTGTGGGTCCCTAGATGTTTTAGCCTTCAATTCCCAGAATTCCTAACAGCTGGTAAAATGGCTGGGATTTCTGGGAGTTGTGGGCCAAAACACTTAGGGACCCACAGGTTGATAACCACTGATATACACAGAAAGTGGACTTTTATTATCCATATAGTCTCCTCTCCCTTATCAGACCATGGTGCCATCACTGCTCAAGCAGGGAGCTTTGAAGTGATTGAACAGAAGCTCTCTGAATCTTTAGGTGCTCTTACTGCCTATTACAGAGAAAACCAGCTGATTCCTAATCCATATAAGACACAGAAGTGTGCTTTTTATCTTAATAACAGACAAGCATCTCAAGATCTGAGGATTACCTGGGAATGAATCACCAAAATACCCAGGAGTCACTTTGGACTGTGCTCTGACTTACAAGAAGCACTGCTTGAATATCAAGCAAAAGTGGGTGCTAGAAATAATTACGTACAAAAGCTGATTGGCACAACCTGGGGATCACAACCAGACACAGTGAAGACATCTGCCTTTGTGCTTTGCTATTCTGCTGCTGAATACACAGGCCCAATGTGGAATACATCTCACAACATTAAAACAGCCCAGTTTACTTGTCCAAACGTATCTCCCTCTACATTCCACCTCGTAGTTTAAGACCTACCGGGGAGGCCCTGCTCTCGGTCCCACCAGCCTCACAAACGCGTATGGTGGGGACGAGGGACAGGGCCTTCTCGGTGGTGACTCCTGCTTGTGGAATTTCCTCCCCAGCAAGATTAGATCGGCATCCTCCCTCCTTTCCTTTAGGAAAAAATGGAAATCATTGTTTTGGAACCAGGCTTTTGGCTAGCAGGCATAATGGCACTTTGGACATTGAACTGGACCATATGATTGTTTTGATAATGGAAATGGCTATATGATTGTATAAGTAATGTTATTGTTTTTAATCTACTGTGTATTTATGGTTTTATATTGTTGTTATACTGTGATATTGTGGCATCGAATTGTTGCCAGTGTTAGCTGTTCTGAGTTCCCCCTCCGTGGTTGAGAAGGGCAGGGTAGAAATGTTGTAAATAAATAATAAATAAATAAACAGTGATTGAGACATGCTACATTATCATAGGATATCTACCCCCTACACCAGTTAAGAAATTATACTGTTTAGTCAGAATTGCACCAACTGACATCTATTGGGAAGTAGCAGCCTGTAATGAAAGAATTGGGGCATTGACATCTCCAGCCCATTCTCTGTTTGGATTTCAGCCTACAAGTCAAAGCTTTAAATCAAGAAATAGCTTTCTAAGATCTACAGAGATACTTGCAGGAACACCTCAGCAATTAAAAGTCCAAAAGTGGCAGGCTAAAACCCAAAACCTCAGTCAGTGGCTTATACCAGATGAGAGAGCCCCTGGTGGTGCAATGGGTTAAACCCTTGTGCCGGCAAGACTGCTGACCAACAGGGTCAGTGGTTCGAATCTGAGGAGAGCAGGTTGAGCTCCCTCTGTCAGCTCCAGCTCCCCATGTGGAGACATGAGAGAATCCTCCCACAAGGATGGTAAAACATCAAACATCTGGGCATCCCCTGGGCAATGTCCTTGCAGACTGCCAATTCTCCAGAATTGGCAGAACATCATAAGTGACTTGCAATTTCTCAAATTGCTTCTGACACAAAGAAAAAAAACAGATGAGAGACACCCCCCCCCCCCCCCCCCGCACACAGAAGACTGGGTGACTTGGGAGGCGCTGAACAGACTATGTTCTGGCACAAGATGTAGAGCCAACCTTAAGAAATGACGTCACAAAGTGGAGTCCACAACATGCAAGTGTGGAGAAGAGCAAACCACAGACTACTTACTACAATGCAGCCTGAGCCCTGCCATGTGCACAATGGTGGACCTTCTTACAGCACCAGAGACACTCCAAATGGCCAGCTTCTGCTCAAAGTACAATTAGTATAATGCCAAGTTTGTAACTTTGTTTATGGCTTTTCTATACAATGTAACTGTATTCTCAATTCGCTTCTGATTTGATAAATAAATAAATGCCCCAACTGATATTGTATACTCAACAGAAGACAACTAAATCCTCTATAATCTTTCCCCTTACCAGTTTAGAAAATCCTTCTGAGCCAGTAATTCTTAGCCTTTTGGGCTCAAGGAAAGTCAATTGAAAATCTAGTGAAAACTGTGCATCCCCCCTCCCCAAATATATACAAACATATACATACATAACACTGTCTATTGTTTTATTTCAAATTGTTATCCTTAATGGAGAGTGTCCATGCCTTCATGTAGCCTGTTGACTTATGATGATCCCATCCATTTCATAGGGTTTCCATAAGCAAAGAATACTTAATGGTGGTTTTGCCATTTCCTTTTAAATATAGCCCACAGCACCTGCCATTTGTTGGCAGTCACTTGTCTGGTAGTAACCAGAGCTAATCCCCCTTGAGTTCCAAGATCAGATGATAAATATGAAATATTTACTCATGTGTACTCAGTTATACACTTTCATTTTGCTATTTCACACTGACAAGATCAGCAACAGATACATGTCAGATTAAAAGCCATTTGTAACATCAGTTCTAACAACATCCCTTGACATTTTTCATTTCAGCTAAACTGTAGCGTTAGTGCAAAGCCAGTGTAGTTTAGTGGTTTGAGTATTGGACATGGGCCCATCTACATTGTAGAATCAATGCAGTTTAAAGCTACTGTCATGTCTCAAAGCTACGGAATTGTAGGAGTTCTACTTTTGCAAGGACTTTAACCTTCTCTATTAAAGAGTGCTGGTGCCTCCCAAAGGTACAACTCCTGTGATCCCATAACATTGAGCCATGGCAGTTGAAGTGGAATCAAACTCTATTAATTCTACAGTGTAGATGCACCCATGATTCTGGAATACAGGGGCTTCAACTCCTCATTCAGTGATAAAAACCCCACTGCGTCCCCATCTACCTATAATGCAGTTTCACTGCATTTAATGGGGTTTATATGTCACAGTCTTGGGCCCCTTCTGCACTGGAGACCATGTCCTCTGAGGAGCATCTTAAAGAGCTGGATATGTTTAGCCTGCAGAAGAGAAGGTTGAGAAGAGACATGATAGCCATGTATAAATATGTGAAAGGGTGTCATAAGGAAGAGGGAACAGACTTGCTTCCTGCTACTCTGGAAACTAGGAGCAATGTGTTCAAAATACAGGAAAGGAGATTCCACCTGAACATTTAGAAGAATCTCCTAATTGTAAGAAGAGCTGTTCAGCAGTGGAACTCTTTGCCTCAGAGTGTAGTAAAAGCTCCTTCCTTGGAAGCTTTTAAAGAGAGGTTGGATGGCCATCTGTCAGGGGTACTTTGTGCTTTTCCTGCATGGCAGAGGTTTGGACTAGATAACCCACGTGGTCTCTTCCAACTCTATTATTCTGTGATTCTATGATTCTATATAATACTGATTATCAAAATAGACGCAACACATTATCTGCTTTGAACTGAGTTATATGAGTCTACATTACCATATAATCTATTCAAAGCAGATAATCTGAATTTTACATGGCAGTGTAGAAGGGACCTTAGAGAAGAACAATAGCAATGTCCAGTCCATCTGAGGCCACTTGAAGGCATAGGTAACAACAGTGTTAATAATACTGAAAGTGGCCCTAGAAAGAAACAGCTGTTCAAATAGATATGTATACATGTAAAATCCTAGTGTTGAAAGAGACTGCAAGGCTCATGAAATCCTACCTCCAGCAGGTGCTTCTTTAAAGGCAGGGTGATTTATTCAGATTCACCTCATGCACCCTTACAGTTTAAAATTCCGTGTATTGCAAAATGTCTGTCCTGTCACCTATTTCCATAGGTGGAAAGGAATGAATGGGTGAGGTTTAAGTCTATTTAATGTATTCCTTTGTGTCTACATAGGACTACAGAACTCTTCTAACATGTCCTGACTAATGCCCTTTTGCTGGTATGAGACCAGCCAAAGCAATGTAAGAGAGAAAGATAGGGCCCTTCCACACAGCCATATAACCCAGAATAATATCAAGGCAGATAATCCACAATATCTGAACTAGAGGTCCTTCTACACAGCCCTATATCCCATAATATCAAGGCTGAAAATCCCACAATATCTGCTTTGAACTGAGGCCCCCTCCACACAGCTGAATAAAATCCCACATTATCTGCTTTGAACTGGGATATATGGCAGTGTGGACTCAGATAACCCAGTTCAAAGCAAATATTGTGGGATTTTCTGTCTTGATATTCTGGGTTATATGGCTGTGTGAAAGGGCCCTGAGTTATCTTAGTCCAGACTCAGTTAATGTGGGATTTTCTGCCTTGATATTCTGGGATATAGGGCTTTGTGAAAGGGCCCTGAGTTATCTGAGTCCACACTCAGATATTGTGGGATTTTCTGCCTTGATATTCTGGGATATAGGGCTGTGTGGAAGGACCTTGGGTTATCTGAGTCCACACTCAGATATTGTGAGATTTCCTGCCTTGATATTCTGGGTTATATGGCTGTATGGAAGGGCCCTGAGTTATCTGAGTCCACATTACCCTATATTCCAGTTCAAAGCAGATAATGTGAGATTTTATTCAGCTGTGTGGTAGGGGTTATAGAGAGAGAAATGATAAATGCATCAAACTTTTGTGGTCATTCAGAAAGGCCATCTTCTTCCTTTATATATTGATTATCTTTCCCCCTCCATTACCCACTCCTTCTCCAAACATCTGGGGAAATCAACAGACCAATAAATGAAGAAATTCTATAATCTCTCTCGGTTTTTATTGTTGTTGTTGTTGTTGTTGTTGTTGTTGTTATTATTATTATTATTATTTGAAACACCACAAGATGAGTCCACAGCAGACACTATGCTGGCTGTTGTATTGGATCACACCTTTGACACTTTCCAAATGTCTAGGACTGTGTGATGTATCGGTGAATAATAATAATAAATTATTATTATTATTATTATTATTATTATTATTATTATTATTCGCCGATACATCACAAGGATATATTATTGTTGTTGTTGTTGTTGTTGTTGTTGTTGTTGTTGTTATTATGGGAGTCCCTTTATTTAGTAGGAGACTATCAAGGAAATGAATGACTCTGCCCAGGAAGTTTACTTGTCTGTCTTTCTTTCCTGCAAAGTGTGACTAAACTTATATTATTAGACTTCTAATACTTCCAGCCCTCTCTCCAAAAGTGCTGCAAATCCATTCCTTGATTATATTTCCAAGGGCTTATCTCGTAAATTATACATCTCAAGAGAAAGAAAGTAAAGGGGAAAGAAATAGGATAGGGGAAATTTATGTTTCCAAGTGGACTTGGGGTTCCCTAGAGATTTAAATGTAACCTTGCAATGAATGTTTTGGTGTTATTAACGAAGGCGGGAGAGAAGCCTTTCACGCCATAAATTCATATTTTCAAGGCCGGTTTATCCGTTCTCGTTTTTAGTGCTTTGAAATCCAAGTCGGGGGGGTTTTGTGTACACTGGAGTTCATCGAAGCCCCATAACTCTTGTTGTGACTTGCAAATCCCGCACTCTCTGCCTTTTAAAGGGTGAAAACATTGTTTCCAGGTTGCTAACCTGTGTCAGAAAGTGGTTAGAGAGAAGCCTGGATTTATAAAGCCAGACCTTCTCTTGTTTCAAATACAGCGATTCAGAAACAAATCTCATCGTGGAAATAGATGAAGGAAAGACACTCCAGCCCCGGAGAGAAACCCATGCAAACACACAGAGCTTCACAACCGGAGTCTTCCCCGTTTCCAGAAACTCTCGAATTACCTGTAAAGGTTGTCCACTCCAGGTCAAGACTCAGGGCCCTTCCACACAGCCCTATATCCCAAAATATCAAGGCAGAAAATCCCACATTATCAGAGTGTGGATTCAGATAACCCAGTTCAAAACAGATATTGTGGGAGCTGTGTGGAAAAGCCCTCAGACTGTTTAATTTCAAATAAGACCCCTCGTTAGTTTGGTTGATAATCTAATTAAATCATAATATTTCCATTTAGGAAGATTTGCAGTCAGTTTCGGTTCAACCAGAACCCAAATCTGGCTAAAAACAGCTTCTTTCCATGCTTCGATTTCCTCCCTTCCTAGGGCCCTTCTACACAGCCATATAAACCAGAACATCAAGGCAGAAAAGCCCACAATATCTGCTTTGAACTGGGTTATCTGAGTCCACACTGCCATTTTAAAAGCAGAAAATGTGGGGCTTTATTCAGGTGTGTGCAAGGACCCTTAGAAACATGAGGGTCATAGGAGTAAGCATCAAAAAGTAATGCCTCCATGGCTCTAACTTTTCTTACTTTCACAGCTAATAATAATAATAATAATAAGAAGAAGAAGATGGTAATTTTGTCAGCACCGATTGTGTTTAAGTGCAGGCCAAGGGCTTTAGGCACTGCATCCAGTGTGCCGATCACCACTGGGACCACAAACCAGTAAAGGTGGTCCCAGTGGTGATCGGCACACTGGGTGCAGTGCCTAAAGACCTTGGCCTGCACCTAAACACAATCTGCGCTGACAAAATTACCATCTGCCATCTGCAGAAGGCCACCTTACTGGGATCTGCAGGCATTATTCGAGGATACATCACACAGTCCTAGACACTTGGGAAGTGTCCGACGTGTGATCCAATTCAACAGCCAGCAGAGTGTCTGCTGTGGACTCATCTTGTTGTGTTTCAAATAATAATAATAATCATCATCATCATCATCATAATCTTTATACCCTGCCACCATCTCCCCAACTGGGACTCGGGGCGGCTTACATGAGGCCAAGCCCAACAGCATATTACAATAAAATAAAACCAAAGCACAAACAACAGAGTAAAATACATAAAACATATGAATACAGTAAGCAATATAAAAACACAATACAAATACAAAGCTACTGGACTATCTATGCATGAAGGTAACCTTATTCTACTGATATAGCCTTTTCTTTTTCTGTTTGACTGATTAGAACCACAATTCTGAAGATAAAAGAAAGAGCCCTGGTTGAATTTCTGGCAAAAGAAGGTTGTGGAAGGTTATGGAACTCCCTTCCTGGCAATATTAGATCAGCCCCTTCCCTCCTGTCCTTCAGAAGGATGGTGAAGACCTGGCTGTGGGACCAAGCCGTACAATGAGGCAAAAATTGTGTCCTACAATGGTTTTTGAGCAACTTTTAATGTGAATATAAGTGATTTTAATGTTTGTATATGTTTATGGTTTTATGTCCCGGCATAGAATGTTTGCCGGAGGGGTGAGAAGGGTGGAATATTCTATACTTCTGTCTTTAGTATCTTCGTGGGAAAGCGAATTATTGTCCTGTCATTGTAATTGTGCTGTGATAATTCTGTACAAAATAGATGTTTTATTTATTGTAATGAAAGGGTTGGGATATTTTTGTCCTAAAATGAGCGAAAAGGTATGGAAACACACACAATATTTGTTGATCATAAACAGGTTTTGGAAAGAAACCATATAAGGCCGTATGCGAGTAGAGAACTACTAGAAAATTTGCGTTCTTTACTTCCTTCTTTTCTTCCTTCCTTCCACCATAATCTAAACTGTATCCCGCACCCCAATCTTTGTAGTAAAATTCAACTCCAAAATAAGAAACAACAGGTTAAAAGGAATAAACGTTCGCTTAGGAAATTTTTGTAAGGTTTTAAAAGGAAAGAAGCTAAAGTTTCGGAGACTATGTTTTAAAATTTGCGGTAGTTTTTGTGTCTCAGCTTTGGCGTCCTTTCGAACAAGGACGTGGAAGAATGGGACTATTGTAAATGGAAAGCTGTTCTTTTTGAGCTTGCCTCATCTTCAGCGTTTGTTACCTGCAAGAAAGGCAGAAAATAAAATACCATTTTCGGGTGTTTCTCCACCTCCGTCTACTCTTTTTGTTTCTGAAGTGGGAAGGTATTGAAATAATAAAGCTTTCTTGGGAGAAGTTGGTGCTATATTATTTTTTCCTAAGCAAGCCTGTTTTTAAAAGGGGTTTCTAATCATCATCATCATCATCTACTGGGACTTCCGAATTCAGACTGACAGAGTTTTGGAGCATAGTATGGAACCTAGATGTTGCAATCCCAGGTGACAGCAGGATTGAAGCGAAACAACTGGAAAAGCTGACAAATTGAGGATTTCAAGATCGAACTGCAAAGACTTTGGCACAAGCCAGTAAAGTTGGTCCCACTGATGGACACACTGGGTGCAGTGCCTAAAGACCTTGGCGCTGACAAAATTACCACCAGCGCTGACAAAATTACCATCTGTCAGCTGCAAAAGGCCATCACACAGTTCTAGACACTTGGGAAGTGTCCGATTCAATACAACAGTCAGCATAGTGCCCTTATTTGCTGTGTACTAATCGTGTTGTATTATTAATAATAATTTATTTTATTTATCGTGTCATCAGCAACCATACCATTATGTAATAATAATAATAATAATAATAATATGTAATAATAATAATAATAATAATAATAATAATAATAATAATAGAATGAGGTACTTGGGAATTATTTTTGTTTGGTTGTCTCTGGAACCATTTGGCCTTTTAAAAATAAACATAATGAAGATAATATGCAGTCCAGGATGGCCTTACGGACTTCCAATATGGATGGGAATGATTTGCTGTTGTTATCTCCCATCCAGTTGACTTCGATCTGCCCATACCTCCCTGTGATTGCCGACTCGGACTTGGCGATCTTATCCTAGGTTTGGGGGGGGGGGGGTGTTTTGTTTTTTGGCACGATTTACCCAGAGGAGGTTTGCCATGATCTTCCTCTGAGGCTGAGAGAGTGTGACTTGTCCAAGGCCACTAAGTGAGTTTCCAAGGCGATTGGAACTCGGGACTCCAAAGTCATAGTCCAACACTGCAATGCCACCCAGATTCCCTTTAGAAGCGGATTTGTTTTTAGAGCAATTAATGTAAAATTAAATAGATCTGGAAAGTCTTGTTTACTATTTCACTATTAGCCTCTCTCTATATATATATGTGAAAATACACACACACATATAGATAGATATAGATAGATAGATAGATAGATAGATAGATAGATAGGAATACACACACACACACACACACACTGGTGGGACAAAAAGTTTTGCCTCCTGTGTCATAAAAACAATGAATGACCATATAACAGCCGAAGTTGCTACAGTTCATAACCTGAACTGTCCTCTACACAAAACTACCCTTCAACAAAAACCTACAACAAACCAGTGATTCCGGTCATGAAAGCCTTGGACAATAATAATAATAACCCAGACACCAAAACCATTTTGGAAAAATTCAGGGTTTTGCTTTGTGACCCACTGACTTAAAGCTGTTTTAACTTCGTTCAAGCCATTGAATCTGAAACCACGTAGGTTGTCTTTCCGAGGTCCAAACACATAAAAAGTCCACCTATGGATTTCCTTAGGTGCACAACCTTCTTTTGCCACAAATTCCACAAATTCAATGACTCTTTCTTTTGGCTTCAGATTCGCAGTTCTAATCAGTCAATTTGAAAAGTCTGTATCAGTAGAGTAAGGGTGTCTGTATCATATAATACATAGATAGTCCAGTAGCTGTAAAAGAAATATAAGTTATAGCGATGGAAGCATTACTTTTTGACCCACCCGCATATTGATTTCTGTCTTCTAATAGATCTATTTCCCAACCACCCTCTTCTTCCATTTATCGGGTTTACAGAATGCTCTTGTTTATTTATTTATGTATTTATGTATTTATTTAGGACATTTATATACCGCCCTTCTCACCCAGAAGGGGACTCAGAGCTGCTTACAAGTAATATGTAAATACAATATATTATATTATCAACATAGCACAATATTAGTATTATATATTATTATATTGTACTATACTATTATACTGTAATATTATTAGTATTATATTATATTATATTATATTATATTATATTATATTATATTATATTATATTATATTATATTATATTATATTATATTATTAGCTGCTCTGGAACCAGAGTGAAGAGAGGGGCCAGGAAGACACTTCCATCTTGTCTCCTGTTGAAGGCTTTCATGACCATTTATCTTGGGATATTATTTATTTATTTATTTATTTACCAGCGGAGAACAACAGACAACAATTTGATGCCATATACATATATGCCAATAAAGGTAAAGGTTTTCCCCTGACATTAAATCCAGTGTGTCAGATTCTGGGGGTTGGTGCTCATCTCCATTTAGAAGAGCTGGCGTTGTCGTTGTCCGGCATGGCTGCATGGGGTGCCAGTTACCTTCCCACCTAAGCGGTACCTATTGATGTACTCACCTTTGCATGTTTTCGAACTGCTAGGTTGGCAGAAGCTGGGGCTAACAGCAGGAGTTCACCCCGCTCCCCAGATTCGAACCTGCGACCTTTCTGTCAACAAGTTCAACAGCTCAGTGCTTTAACCCACTGCGCCATACAATACACAAATGCAATTAAAATCCAAGAAATTAAAATATAAATTATAAAAAATATTTAAAATCACGCAATCCAAGTCATAATCCATTTGTCAGTCACATTAATTCGTAGACACTTATTGCACTGCTCCAATTACTGAGTAAAAGCAAGTTATCTTTCCCCTCCTTTTTGTGTTCACGTTATTTATTGTTTGAGGAGGTTAAGTAAAATTCGAAAGCTCTGATGCTTATAAAGCAATCAATGCCGATTTAGTGTCTTATTCTGGAATAATTTGAATGTTTAAGTCACCTGGAGTCCCGGTTTTGGATGAAGTCTGGGTATTAATCAATATAAACGCCGTCCATATATGTACATATGCTTAATGCCTTTAGCATATCTGCTACCGATTATTTATCGTCTCGTATTCTTCTTCCAAATCTACTTTACATTCTCTACCTTTCTTCTCAGTTCCACTAGTATAAGTTATTAGTTGGGTTAGTTAGAGTTTTCATCTGTGAGGGCATTGTGAAGTTCTGACACTGGATATTTGAAACAACATAAATATCAATACTATGTCTGTTGCCCCTTATATATTAATATCAATCAGGTGGATAAGCAGGATAAGCAGGTTACCATCATATAACCTACCGACTTGGTGATCCTGGCAAGGAATGAGGACCTCAGCTGGTAATAATAATAATATACTTTGAGTTGTGTGTGTTTCCGAGCTGTATGATCATGTTCCAGAAGCATTCTCTCCTGACGTTTCGCCTGCATCTATGGCAGGCTGCCTGCCATAGATGCAAGCGAAACGTCAGGAGAGAATGCTGCCATAGATGCAGGTGAAACGTCAGGAGAGAATGCTGCCATAGATGCAAGCGAAACGTCAGGAGAGAATGCTGCCATAGATGCAGGTGAAATGTCAGGAGAGAATGATTCTGGAACATGGCCATACAGCCCGGAAACACACACAACAACCTGCCATAGATGCAGGCGAAACGTCAGGAGAAAATGCTTCTGGAACATTGCCTGGAAACACACAGAACAACCCAGTGATTCCGGCCATGAAAGCCTTTGACAATAATATACATTATTTATATTCCGCTTTATCCCTCTCCCCCAGGGACCCAGAACGAACTGCAGTTTTATATATAAGGCAAACATTCATTGCCAGTTATTATTGGCAGTATTTATTTACTGCAGATTGTTTTCTTTTGATTGCTATTTTAATATCTACTGTTCTGTTGCCAGGAGCTACTGCTTGCTCCCTAAATTCTTAAGAATCTTTATATTTCCTTTAGAAGTTCGTGTTGGGAGTTTAATTTATGGAGAATCTTCAAGGTCATGCCCATTCTCCTCCCGTTGTTGTTGTTGTTGTTGTTGTTGTTGTTAAAGAACTTTCGTATTGTCTCGCCCCCATTTTTGAAATGAGGTATGCTTTTTTAATTAGAGACGTAAAAGCGTTGAAGCCGCTTTAAATAAATCCTCAGTATTTCAGCAGCAGTAAGAAGAGCATCTGAAAGGAAGTGGAGATGGGGAGAGTCTTCTTTCCTTAATCAAACTGGAGAAACGACTCTCCCATGAATAATAATTGTTGTTTTTAAAAGGGGGTTTTAAGGGGATGTTCCCCCTGAGATTTGCTAACTGTGATCTCACTGTAAACAAGGGGGGGAAACCACTTGCAACAAGCTGTGCCTTTCTTGAGTTACTGTTCCACAATAGGGGATCCTTACTATAGAATTAATGCAGTTTGACACCACTTTAACAGGCATGACTCAATACTATGTAATTATGGAAATTAGCAGCTTGACATTCTTGGGTTTTTTTTTTGTTTTTGTTTTTTTGTAAAAAACAAAAACAAAACACCATCACTTATGGGCCCATCCACACAGGCCTATATCCCAAAATATCAAGGCAGAAAACCCCACATTATTTCAGTGTGGACTCAGATAACCCAGTTCAAAGCAGATGTTGTGGGATTTTCTGCCTTGATATTCTGGAATCTAAGGCTGTGTGGAGGGGCCCTATCCCACTGCCTCTTAGGGCCTCTCCACACAGCCCTATATCTCAGAGTATCAAGGCAAAAAACCTCACAACATCTGCTTTGAACTGGGTTCTCTGAGTCCACACTCAGATAATGTGGGATTTTCTGCCTTGATATTCTGGGATCTAGGGCTGTGTAGGGGGGCCCTATGCCACTGCCTCCATACTGATAAAGAAAGGACTTAGGGCCTCTCCACACATAATATATCACCCAGAATATCAAGGCAGAAAATCCTACAATATCAGCTTTGAACTGGGTTATCTGAGTCCACACTACCATATATTCCAGTTCAAAGCAGATAATGTGGAATTTTGTGCCTTGATATTCTGGGATATAGGGCTGTGTGGAGAGGCCCTATGCCACTGTCTCCATACTGATAAGAGAGGACTAAGGGCCCTTCCACACAGCCCTATATCCCAGAATATCAAGGCAGAAAAATCCCACATGATCTGTTTTAAGTTGGAATATATGGTAGTGTGGACTCAGATAACCCAGTTCAAAGCTGATATTGTAGGATTTTCTGCCTTGATATTCTGGGATATAGGGCTGTGTGGAGAGGCCCCATTCCACTGCCACCATACTGATAAGAAAGGACTTGGGGCCTTCCACACAGCTCTATATCCCAGAATATCAAGGCAGAAAATCCCACAATATCTGCTTTGAACTGGGTTATCTGAGTCCACACTATCATATATTCCAGTTCAAAGCAGATAATGTGGGATTGTATTCAGCTGTGTGGAAGGGGCCTTAGCTTCCCTTCAGTCCCTGTTAGTAAAGTTGAGAAAGGATGTTCTGTTATGTCTCCTTTTACTTTCCTTCATTTTTCTTGGGATCTTTTCTTTCCTTGGAAGGGTTCTTATAAGTTTCAGATCGAGTGGACGCTTCTTGAACTCGGAGAAACCTCAAGGGAAGCAGAAGATGGAGAGGAAGGAAGGTCTCGTTCTGTAGAAAACTGAGAAATTCGCGTTACCATTTTATGCAACAGCCAGAAAAACACATCAGATGCCTATAAACTCATAACCGGTTTGACGCCCCGCCGTAGCCTTCTCCTAACTCCTTTTATTTACAGATGTCTGCCTTTTTTATGATGTGAAAGTGGCATTTTTTTTCCTCCTTCGGATTTTGTTTGTACACCGGGTGGAGTTTGGCTGTGTGAGTTTGTGAAAGCTTTCTCTTTGGCCAAGATAGGGACTCGCTCTTCGGGTCAAGGTCTCTTAAAGAAAAACCGGGGAAGGGGAGGAGAAGAATAACTTTTACCCCTGATAAAAGCCAAGGAAAGTAGACTCAACTTGCCCTTGAACCTGAAGATTGACACTTCTGAGTTTTCTCTAATGCTTCCACATATAGGGCCCTTACACACAGCCCCATATCCCAAAATATCGAGGCAGAAAACCCCTCAAAATCTGATTTGAGCTGGGTCCTTCCACACAGCCCTATATCCCAGAATATAGGCAGGAAATCCCACATTATCTGAGTATGAACTCAGATAATGTGGGATTTCCTGCCTATATTCTGGTATATAGGGCTGTGTGGAAGGGCCCTGAGACTGTCTCTCTGGGCCCCTCCAAACAGCCATATAACCCAGGATATCAAGGCAGAAAATCCCACATTATCTGTTTTGAACTGTGCTATCTGAGTCCACACTGCCATATATTCCAGTTCAAAGCAGAAAATGTGGGGTTTTATTCAGCTGTGTGGAAGGGGCCTCTGAGAATTAGCAAAAGTGTGTGTGTGTGTGTGTGAGGCCCCTTCCACACAGCTGAATAAAATCCCACATTTTCTGTTTTATATTGGGTTATATGGCAGTGTGGACTCAGATAGCCCAGTTCAAAGCAGATAACCCAGTTCAAAGCAGATATTGTGGGATTATGAGACTTGATATCTTGGGTTATATGGTTGTGTGGAACGGTCCTGAGAGAAGAAGATTCCTGGGAGACTGAATGCCAATTATTTGATTTTTGGAAAAACAAAAACTGATTTATGGTCTTCCAGGTGACCCAGGATATATTTCTCATATTCTTCTAATGTTTCTTCTAACAATACAAAAGACAATGCCTCAAAGCTAGTCAAGCAAACAACTGTAAATAATATTGTTGGGTTTCATCCCTGACTGCACAAGTCTCCAGTCCTCAATGAGTAGCTAGACTAGATAGCATTAGAGTCAGGGATTCCTTCCCCCACATTCTTATGCATGCTTATCTCTTGCCACTATCTCATCTCTTCTTTGAAGATGTAGCAATGAGAGGAGACATGATGGCCATGTATAAATATGTGAAGGGAAGTCATAGGGAGGAGGGAGCAAGCTTGTTTTCTGCTGCCCTGGAGACTTCCACCTGAACATTAGGAAGAACTTCCTGACTGTGAGAGCTTTTCAGCAGTGGAACTCTCTGCCTCGGAGTGTGGTGGAGACTCCTTCTTTGGAGGCTTTTAAGCAGAGGCTGGATGGCTATCTGTCAGGGGTGCTTTGAATGCTCAGATCCCCCAACATTTTGTATATGATCCAGTCTGCATGCTGTATTATATATGTATGTTTTGGTATTCAGTTTTCCCTTATTCTATGTTTCTTGTGGTTGTGGGAGGTGCTGCAGACCACATGATCAGATCTGGGACTGCTGAGATAGCAGTAAAACAATTTTCCTTATATAATATTTTTGAGCTATGGTTGATTTAATCCAGGCATCCTCAAACTGCGGCCCTCCAGGTGTTTGGGCCTTCAACTCCCAGAATTCCTGACAATTGAAAAAAACTCATTAGGGCTTCTGGGAGTTGGAGGCCCAAACAGCTGGAGGGCTGCAGATGCCTGATTTAATCAGTAGATACAGAAGCCTGATTCTATACAAAGTTTTACTAAGCCATGTTCTTGAAAGCAGGCTGCCTGAAGATGTCCAGTTCTCAAAATCTCCACTTAGGAACCACTCTGGATTATTTTCTGTGACTAGTTTATTATTACTGTTTCATGTGACTGATATGTTATATATGCTGTTGGTGATTTTAAATTTGAACATATTTTCTATATGTCTCTGGGTGGCACCCAACCTCCAAAAGGAGTGTAAAAGAAATAGAGTGGCATCAGTCATGAGGAGAGATGTAGCAAAATCAGTCGAGGTCTGTTGGGCCTCACTACCTCTGAAGATGCTTGCCATAGATACAGGCGAAACGTCAGGAGAGAATGCCTCTAGACCATGGCCATATAGCCCGAAAAACCTAGAACAACCCAGTGATTCCGGCCATGAAAGCCTTCGACAATAGTCAATATTGTCAAAAGGTTTGCTGACAGTGAGATTCTGGGAGTTGTAGTTCAAATAAATAACCTTTGGATACTCTGGCACCAGGGGCTTCTAGAGCTCAGTTCTGATAAGTATTTTTAGGAGTAAACATTTACTCTTCACCATAATCCAAGGAAAGAAGTACATATGAAAGGATACCTTGCTTTTCCCATAGGACTACTGAAAGGCAATCAACTCACTGGAGGCTATAGTGCTCGTACTTCAGGGAAAATTCTTAGTGTTCTGTTCCAAAAAGACTGATGTCCTGGAACTTTTCCCCCCAGAAATCAAGGATTGTTCACAGCATTGCAACTGATGATTTGTCACATGGTGAGATAATGGCTCACCATTTCCAGAAATAACTGTTGAGTTGAAGCTGGGGGGTATAAACGCCTAAAAATGTGCATCAAAGATATGCTAAAGCACTCACAAGTCTGGTCACAAGAATCTTGAAGTGATCTGCTAGATCAGAGTAAAGGCCTGATGCAGTATCTTGTTTCACACCATGGCACACAATGTCACACAGATAGTTACTGTGTATTTTATTTAAACTAGAAGGGGTTTATATACTGTTTATATAATTTGTTTATGCAAATTGACATTATTATATTATTCTACTGTACCTTGTGTATTCTGTTGCACTACTGTGTGCTTTTGTAAGCCACCCTGAGTCCCTTTTGGGAATTATTCTTATTCTTATTCTTATTGCAAACCTACAAATAGGGCATGAGAGCAACAGCACCCTTCTGCTTGTAGTAGATCAGTGGTTCTCAACCTGGGGTCCCCAGATGTTTTTGGCCTACAACTCCCAGAAATCCCAGCCAGTTTATCAGCTGTTAGGATTTCTGGGAGTTGAAGGCCAAAAACATCTGGGGACCCCAGGTTGAGAACCACTGTAGTAGATGGTGATAATTTACTTTTCCACCCAGTTTAGGACTAAAAGTGGCTTTCAACAACTGAAACAAACAGAGCTGAACATTCAGATCATACAAAAGTTTAAAAAAATTACTGAATCTACAAATGCAATTAATCTTTTGTGGCTGATGTTCAGAAATACATTGTATCTAATCCAGAAATTACAATAGAGAAACTAACCCGAATCATCTCCCCCCCCCCCCCCCTTACACTATTTTCCTATTACACTATTCCTCTGGGATCAACAGACATATACTGTTAACCAAACTTGCTGAAAAGTAAAATTGACTGTTCTTCTTTTTACATTGTTACTGGCAGGTTTTTGGTTTTTCTTTTGGGGGGGGGGGGGGGTTGTTCGTTTTTTTTTTTTACTGCTGTTTGCCTATCTCCCTTCTCATTTCTGCACTTGTACGAACTTGACAGGAGATGTTATGGAAGAGTGTTGAAAATATAACAATGGGAACTATGCCCACGAGCACAAATGTTACTAGGACATGGATCCAAGGGTATAGGACAGTGTTTCTTAACCTAGAGGTCAGGACGGGGGGGGGGGTTCACGAGGGGGATCATGAGGGGTTGCCAAAGACCACCAGAAAACACAGGATTTTCTGTTCACCATGATGGTTCTGTGTGGGAAGTTTGGCCCAATTCTATTGTTGGTGGGGCTGAAAATGCTCTTTGATTGTAGGTTAACTATAAATCCCAGCAACTACAATACCCAAATGTCAAGGTAGATTTTCCCCAAACTCCACCAGTGTTCACATTTGGGCATATTGGATATTCGTGCCAAGTTTGGTCAAGATCCATCATTGTTTGAGTCCACAGGGCCCTCTGGACGTAGGTGAACTACAACTCCAAAACTCAAAGTCAATGCCCACCAAACCCCTTCCAGTATTTTCTGTTAGTCATGGAAGTTCTGTGTGCCAAGACTGGTTCAATTCCATCGTTGGTGGAGTTCAGAATGCTTTTTGATTGTAGGTGAACGATAAATCCCAACAACTACAACTCCCAAATAACAAAATCCCCCTAAACTCTGCCAGTATTCAAATTTGGGCGTATTGGGTATTTGTGACAACTTTGGTCCAGTGAATGAAAATACATCCTGCATATCAGATATGCAGGATGTACTACATCAGGAATTGTATTAAGAGGTGACAGCATTAGGAAGGTTGAGAACCACTGGTATAGGACATTCATTGGAAGCCTCAAACAACACAAGATCACGAATTACCTATCCCTCTCCTTTGAAATGTTTTCTCTTTTGAAATGTTTTCTCAGATACAACAACCTGGTTTGAACACCCAACCAGACAAGTCAACCCCTGAGATCGAGCAGTCCTAAGAAACAGACATTTTCCAGTGACATGAAACATCTTGCTTTGTGCATTTTGGTTTCTGTATTTGGTTTCACAAATTAAACATGAATCAACAATGTGATGTGGAAGCAAAAAAAGTCAATGCTGTTTATTTTTTCTATCAACAGCAGTCTACTCTAGACTGAAGGAAGTCATAGTATCATTCTCTTTATCTTTGGTCAGCTTTCACTTGGAGGATTGTGTTTAGTTCTGGGCACCACAATTCAAGAAGGACATTGACAAGCTGGAATGTATCCAGAAAATGGAAACCAAGATGGTTAAAGGTCTGGAATACAAAGTTTATGAAAAACAGCTAAGAAAGTTGAGTATACTTAGTATGGGAAAATATCAGCTTTATGGGATTCCCATCTTTAAGTATTTAAGAGGGTGTCATGTAGAAGATGGAGTAAGCTTCTTTTCTGCTGCTCCACAGAGTAAAACAGAACGTAATGGATTCAAATTACAAGAAGAAAGATTTCCTCTAAGCATTAGTAAGAACTTCCTGATAGTAATTGTTGCTCAAGGGTGGAATAGACTGCCTTGGAGGGTGACACGCATTTTTTGGGGACATCTTTAAAGAGAATTTGGATGGCCTTCCTTCTAAAATCCTTTAGGTTAGTTGTTCTCAACCTGGGGTCTCCGGATGTTTTTTACCTTCAACTCCCAAAAATCCTGACAGCTGGCAAACTGGTTGGGATTTCTGGGAATTGTAGGCCAAAAACATCTGGGTACCCTAGGGTGAGATCCACTGCTTTAGTTGCATATTTTTGCATGCCAGTGAACTAGAACAGACAATCCTTGCAGTTGCTTCCAGTCATGTTCTTTGAAATGCTCAGAAGCTGATCAATAATTCCTTGATGAGAACTTTTACGGCCAAATGAAGGCATGAAGAAGGCCTGATGGAAAGTCCTCATATTATTCAGGATAAGAACAGTATTCTGTGTGCCCAGAGAGCCCTTGTAATATAATCATAAACTTTAGCTCGTTTAGGTTATACATAAAACTACTATGGAAAGTATCAGGAATGGAAGGCCAGCTTTCCTGAAAAGGATGATACACTGTTCACTCTGCCTGACAAATTTATTTATTTATTGTATTTGTATACCGCCCTTCTCAGCCCTCAGGCAACTCAGGGTGGTTTACAATGGCAATGATTTGATACCCAATAACACCATAAAACATTTAAAAACATTAACTCATAATATAAAACCATAACAAGAATATGAAAAACATAATCATTTGCGTCTCTTAATAAAAACATTATCTCGTCGTCCAGTCGTTCCAATTCCTATGTCTTTTACCTTACATTTTCAAACGCTTGCTCAAACAACCAAGTCTTGACTCTTTTCCGAAATGTTAAGAGGGAGGGGGTCGATCTACTGTCCCCAGGAAGGGCGTTCCATAGCCAAGGGGCCACCACTGAGAAGGCCCTGTCTTGCAAAGATCAAGTTCATACCAAAGCCCTATACAGTACAACCCCTGTATCTGCCAGGGATACATTCCAAGACCTCTTGTGGATAACAAACTATGGATGCTAACAAACCATGTATAATTATTATATTTCTTACTCTCCGCTCCTTGTGGCTTGAGGCGGGCTACAGAACAATTAAAACACATAAGCATATCAAAAATACCACAAATACACATATTAAAATGTACCTCTATAAAAGTTTGACTATACTTGGGCCAAAAGCATAGCATAGATTCACATGGGATGATCTAGAAAGACCCAGAAACACTTCAGGGGTGGGGTAGAGAATATTTATTTGCAGCATGACATTATGGATATGTAATCTACAGATAAGGTGATCATACTGTACATATTGACAACAAACCACAATCTGAGATGCATCAATCTTTTCCCGCAGAGATTTTCCAGCTGTCAATAAAGCCAATAAAGCAGCCTTCTTCTCCAGTGGCTGTAAAAATTCATACGTAAGTAGACACTGCCCTCTGCTGGAATTTGGAGGTATTACCACCACAAGCAAAAAAGATAACTGTTTTAGTTTTCCCAGCCGGCTAAACCCGATTACCACGTAATCTCCCACCATTTTAAAGCTCTGTTTAATCTACAGTAGGCTGAGCAAAGATCATATTCATTTCGATTTTAAGTGTGAACAATTTCTGCAGCTTTCTGAACGAAAAACGTAGAGTTCATTGAAAGGTGCAGAAGATGGTGAGGAAATTGCTGCAGATACGTCCGGAAGTTGGCATGTTTATCTCCATGCAGATCCGGCCCCTCCTTGAAACCTAGATTGCTGGGAGATGTAGTTCTTGTGTGTAGAACAGCAAAAAGGAACCTTTTCCGAGTGGAAGTCAACATTATCTATCAATTGATATATCGATGCACCCGCAGTGTAGAATTAATGGAGTTTGGTAACACTTAAACGGCCATGGCTTAATGTTATTTAATCATTAGGCTTTTACCCATGGAAAGTCTTTAGCCTTCTCTGGCAATAGGGCTAGTGCAGGTATGGGCAATCCCAGGCCCACGGGCCGGATGCGGCCCCTTGGGCTCTTTTCTCAAGCCCTGCTCTCTCTCACCATCCTACCCTTGCTTCATTCTTTCCTTCCTCCATCCCACCTTCCTTTCCTTTCCTTCCCTCCTTCCTTCCCTTCCACTCTTTCGTGTTTCCTTCCTTCCTTCTTTCCTCCCTCCTTCCCTCTCTCCCTTCCCTTTTGTTTCTCCTTCCTTCTCACTTCGCTTCCTCCATTCTCTTCCTTTCTTCCTCCCTGCCTCCTTCCCTCTCTCCCTTTCCCCTTCCTTCCTTCCTTCCTTCCTTCCCTTTTCTCTTTCCTCCCTTCTCACTTCCCTTTCACCATTGTCTTCCTTTCTTCCTCCCTCCCTCCCTTCCTTCCATCCATCTATCCATCCTTCTCTTCCTTGCTTCTTTCCTTCTTTCTCTTTTTCCTTCCTCCTTTCTTCCTGGGGGATGTTTAGCTGGGAGAAAAGACAGTAGAGAAGGAGTATGGGAACCATGTTTCAAGATTTAAAAGGGTCTTCCATTGAGGAGGAGGAAAACTGAGTTTCTGCTGCTCTAGAGGCCAGGGCACAAGGGAGCAATGGTTTCAAATGGCAGGGAAAAAGATTAAACTGAAAAAGATTAGGAAGAACTTTCTGAGGGGAAGAGCTGTTGGAGAGTGGCATAGGCTGCCTGGGATTGTGGTGGAGTCTCCTACTCTGGGGGCTTTTCCACAAAGGCTGTCTATTGGGAGTGCTTTAATTGTGCCTTCTTGCATGGCAGGGGGTTGGACTGGATGACCCTTGGGGGGTCTTCCAGTTCTAGGATTTCAGGACTCTATATCAGGAGTAGGTAATACGGGGGTCTAATGGATACACTTTCTCTCTCCCATCTATCATCTCATCCTGACCAAGACCAACCCTTATTTCCCATCTTTCCTTCACTTTCTGCCTCTGAAAGAGAAGAGGAAGAGGAGGAAAGGGCAGGGAGAGGACTTGGGAAGAACCCCCTCCCTCCCGGCTCACCCACCCTGCTCCATGTGGCCCCCAAGTTTGAAAGTTTACCCATGCATGGGCTAGTGTCTCACCAAGCTAGAACTCTCGGAATTCCATAGCATTGAGCCATGGAAGTTAGAGTGGTGTCAAAGTGCATTAATTCTACACTGTGGTTACATTCTATATTGAGCTTCTCAAAGACACTATACAAGTGTAGTTACAGGGAAGCTCATGATTCTATTAGCATGCATGTGACTGCTTTGGAACAGCTTTGTTGTTACACGCCTTCAAGTGGTTTCTGACATGCCAGTCCTAAGGCTATCATGGGATTTTCTTTACAATACTTGGTCAGAGGGGTTTTCCTTTGTCTCCTTCTGAAGGTGAGAGAGTGTTACTTGCCGAAGGCTGTACAGTGCCCAGTGGCTTTCTATGGTTGAGCAGAGATTCAAATCCCGGTCTCTACAGGCATATTTCAGTGCTTAAACCACTACACCAGTGGTTCCCAACTGTTTTTTTTACCAGGATCCACTTGACCAGGGTCCACTTTGACCAAGGCCCACTTGACCAGGACCCACTTTAACCAGGGACCACTTCGTCAGAGACCACTTGACCAGGAACCACTTGAACAGGAACCACTTGACTGGGAACCACTTTGACCAGGGACCACTCTCCAACATTTGTACCAAAAGGGGCGGGGCTAGTCAGCTCTGTGGAAAGGAAATGTTCAGTAATGTATTAGACTGAAGAGAATGCTATCTGTATGCAACAAAGAAGAGACTTAAACAGAATGTTTTACAGAACAGATTGTTTAAACAATCAACCAATAAGAAATGTACCTGTATGCTGAATACATGAAGTTTGTAAGTAAATCAACTATGTTACCTTTAACGAAGACGACCTATTTTTAGTCTCTTGAGAGCATGATTTAAAACCAATTTATTTTATGGGAGTAGATGTTTTTTGGGCAACTGAAATAACACTTCTGAAGATCTGCTATATATTTTGTGCATTGGCATATCTTTGTTCCTAACAGTTCAGAGAGGTAACCAGGTATGTCAGTCTAACAACTGAGAAGCCTAATTTGCCTTGCATGAATACTAGTGGATATTTACCACTGAGGAGAAGATTCACTCAAATGAGTATTTAACTCTTCTCCCAAAGGTCATGCCTTTCCAAAATGTTATGGTTATTCCAATTAGTGTGAATGCCAATTAAACTCCAGAAGGGTCACGCTTCCAAAAGGTTATGGAGATTCCTGGTTTTCCAAAATTATTATTCTACAGAGCTGTAATAAAAACACTGACTTCATCATTTTGATCAACAAGATCAACCCCTCCCCATTATGAGAGTAAGTAAGAGAAGTTTATTAATTTGATGCAACCTTTAGATATAATCTTTGAAAAGAAGATGCCAAAGCATTCCATTATCAACGATTGAGCATGTCCTGAACTTATATAAAAATATTTAGTGATGGTGTATTAACTGATTCTTTTGATTTCCTACTACATCGTCTGGCCCAAACTGGTTCAAGCGGGGTTTGTAGTTACATACTTGAATTAATCAATTAACAATTCAAAAGACCATCAGAAACAGCATAAAATGGTGACAGGCGCACACAAAAAAGCACTTTGGCTCTCTACCCAGACCTTTACACTGTTGCTAACTAACAACTAATATACAGAGCCAATCTCCAGCACCAAAGGGACTATTGCAACCATGTGTGCATCTACACTGTAGAATTAATGCAGCTTGACTCCATTTTAACTGCTAGAGCTCATTGCTATGGAATCCTGTGATTTGTAGTTTGATAAAGCACAGCACTCTTCGGAAAGATAATTTTCCCTGGCAGTGAGGTTGTTTTTTAAATCATCAGCACCAGAGGTTCATGGAGAGATAACTGCTTCTTAATTCTGTTGACTCATCTAAAGCAAGTCCATATCACAGGATCTAATATCCCACTTAGTTTCAGACTTTTATTTATTAAGCATCACTCCGATATAGAAGGGCTTATTCATCCCAAACCCAGCTCTAAATGCTGTTAAAGCTATAAAGCCACTATCAAGAGAAGAGGTTTATTTCTCTCTAAGCTGTTCTCACTGCCAAATGGTGTTTCAGAAAACTCCTGAGCTGAATTAACACCTCCAAAGGGGCAGATTAGAGGCCCCCTTCAAACTGCTCCTAGGGAACCCTTCTCTCTCCTGCCCTCTCAAGATAATATGAAGATCCCAAATAATTTGAGTGCTGTGGGGTCATAAACATGGCCAGGCATGGGTTTTAAATTAACAACAATGTTGTTTACTTCTGAGTTATGGGATATGCTAGAGTGATTGCCAAGCTATTTCCATTAATTTAAGTGCACATTCTTTTTATTAAGAAGCAGAAATGTTACAAGGAGTGAAAAGCATCTTCTAAGGCTTTGCAAGGCATCCTGCAAGCTGTGGACAGTTTCTTTGTCTACACTGAAACCTGGAATAGATTCACTGCCCCAATGAACCACCACACACCACTGATTTCTACACAAATCTGAATCTGAAAACCCATATGTTTTCTGGATGGGGAAAGATTAAAGAAGTTGGAATGCAGTTCATATTGTTGTGGTAAAGAGAGTGCACGGCTAAATGCTAGTTCAAGTTTCACATCAGCTGCAGGTAGGGCTGGGCAAGAATTGGAAGGAGCTGATTGAGTGTTGGAACTCCTGAATGGCAACATTTGTGCTCATGAGGACAAATATATTTACTGTATATACTCAGGTATAAGCCTAGTTTTTCAGCCCTTTTTTTAGGATGAACCCCCCCCCCCTCCTCAGCTTATACTCAAGTCAAGGTTATTTATTATTTTACTCTTGTTGTTGTTATTGTTTATTACATTTATTATTTTACTCAATTTGATATTGACAAGCTGGAATGTGTCCAGAGGAGGGCGACTAAAATGATCAAGGTTCTGGAGAACAAGCCTTATGAGGAACGGCTTAAGGAGATGGGCATGTTTAGCCTGGAGAACAGAAAGCTGAGAGGAGATATGATAGCCATGTATAAACATGTGAGAGGAAGTCACAGGGAGGAGGGAGCAAGCTTGTTTTCTGCTTCCCTGGAGACGTGGAACAATGGTTTCAAACTACAAGAAAGGAGATTCCATCTGAACATGAGGAAGAACTTCCTGACTGTGAGAGCCATTCAGCAGTGGAACTCTCTGCCCCGGAGTGTGGTGGAGGCTCCTTCTTCGGAAGCTTTTAAACAGAGGCTAGATGGCCATCTGTCAAGGATGGTTTGAATGCAATATTCATGCTTCTTGGCAGGGGGTTGGACTGGATGGCCCATGAGGTCTCTTCCAACTCTTTGATTCTATTATTCTAATTATTATCTTAAATTACTGTTTTATGTAAATATTTAAAAATATTTAACCTACTGATACCTCAATTAATGTAACTGTATTGGTATCTTTTTTTATTTTGAAATTTACCAGTAGCTGCTGCATTTCCCACCCTCAGCTTATAATCGAGTCAATTTCCCAAATTTTGTGGTAAAATTAGGTGCCTCGGCTTATATTCGGATTGGCTTATACTCGAGTATATACGAGTGTTTCAGGGGATAGTGTTTTTTTAAAAAATACTTTTTTTCTTATGTACATTCACTGCTGTGCTCCCCTTCTCCACAGCCATCTCTTCTTCTAAAGTCCCACCAAAAGTTCAATTCTTCATTTGGAGGTAAATTTCCATCTTTTTTTCCAATACATTTTCTAGAATTTTTCTCCAAACACATTCAAAGTAATTTTTTTAACATAATCTCTTTAAAGTTTGATGTTAGCTTATCATTCAGTGCCATTTTCCAGACTTCTTTATACCATTCATTAATTTGTATTTTCATTTCCCCTTTCCAATATTTTGCAATTAATTCAGGGAATAGTCTTAGACATGATAGCTACATGAAACCTCTAAATCATGAAGCTACTAAGTTCCCATCCTCTAATATAAAGCCATGACTTAGAGTAGGCCTGAACAACTTGTGGTTCTCCAAGTGTTTGGAACTCCAATCCCATGGTCAGGAATTCTGGGAACTCGAGGGCCACAGGTTGTGTAGACCTGACTTAGGGAGCTTCCAGACAGGCCCTATATCCCAGGACCTGATCCCAACTTTTCTGTTTATCCCAGATTATCTGCCTGTGTGGACTCATATAAACCAGTTTAAAGCAGAAAACCTGGGATTAAATCATGGGATATAGAGCCTGTCTGGAAGGGCCCCTAGAGCAGTGGCTCTCAACCAGTGGGTCCCCAGGTGTTTTGGCCTACAACTCCCAGAAATCCCAGCCAGTTTACCAGCTGTTAGGATTTCTGAGAGTTGAAGGCCAAAACATCTGGGAATCCACAGGTTGAGAACCACTGCCCTAGAGTCAGAAGCCCCAAATATCTAGAGCATATTAGCTTTCAACCAGTGATTGGAAATTACTTTTTCAACATGTTGCTGCAAGAATTTCCCACTCAACCTAGTGGTCTCGCTGTCTGTGGAATTCTGGGAATTGTAGTTATAAAAACTTTGTTCTACTTTGATTAGAACAAAAAGTGGAATGGAACATGACTTTAATAGATGTTGAATGTGAAATTGAACAGCCCAATGTGTTTTGAACTTATTCAGAGCATTAACAAAGAAGTTTGCTCTTCAGAGCCTGCCAGACTTTCTTCTACTATCCAGAATATATATATATAGGTTGATTTGATGCCTTGAGTAAGAATTGGGATGGGATTCTGCCTGGAGTCCCCATTTATGCTATCCTAAGCTTCTTAGAGGAAGCATGGGAGAAAAATGCCTTGTATAATGAAATACATGCACATCTGGCCACGCGGAGCTAGAGAATCCAGGCCAGATGTTACAGATTACAGACAGCTATGTGTCTAAGATAAGCCTTTTAGCAGTTATCTTCTGGTGGGCAGATGCAATATTATAGAGCTCCTACAAAATTCCACAGTTCTTCCAAGAGGAAAATCTATTGTTGAGTAGCAGGCAACAGGACTGGAGATAAAACAGAGGCATGAAGAGGGGAATATTGGCACTTTTGGGAAAACCTTGAGATGTACAGAAGTGCATGTTTTTTTTTTAAAGCAACAGTTTAAGTGGCCATGCACTATTGAGTGTCAATTATATACTGAGGATGTTCAGCAGTATCATAGAATCACAGAGTTGGAAGAAACCACATGGGCCATCTAGTCCAACCCCCTGCCATGCAGGAAAAGCACCATCAAAGTACCCCTGACAGTTAGTCATCTAGCCCCTGTTTAAAAGCCTTCAAGGAAGGAGTTTTCACCATACTCTGAAGCAGGGAGTTCTATTGCTGAACAGCTCTTACAGTCAGGAAGTTCTTCCTAATGTTCAAGTGGAATCTCCTTTCCTGTAATTTGAACCCATTTTTCTGAGTCCTAGTCTCCAGTGCAACAGGAAAGAAGCCTGCTCCCTCCTTCATTATGATAGCCTTTCAAATATTTATACATGGCTATCAGGTCGCCTCTCAACCTTCTCTTCCACAGGCTAAACATGCCCAGCTCTTTAAGCCATTCCTCATAGGGCCTGGTCTCCAGACATTTGATCATTTCAGTTGCCCTCCTCTTGATACATTTGTTTGCCAATATTCCGCGTGAATTGTGGGGGCCAGAACTGGTCACAGTGTTATTCCATGTGAGGTCTGCCCAAAGCAGAACATAAGAGGCACTATGACTCCCTTGAATCTAGACATACTACGCTCCTTTTGATGCAGCCCAAAATCTACATCACATTGTTGGCTCATGTTCAACTTGTTGCTCACCAAAACTCCAAGATTTCTGAACCAGGTTCTCTGTTAAGGATGATGATGTGTCACAATGTTTTGTTGCTCGTTTTTCTGTTGATATATACACTTTAAGAATAATAATACACTTTATTTATATTCCAACCTTCTCAGATTGGATCACAGTATTTGCATACATAAGCAAACATTAAATGCCTTTACAATCATGTACTAGGAGACACACAAACAAAAACAAAGACAGAGGCTTCTCCTTTCATTTCCAACTTCAAAGGTTTCTGAACCTAATTTGATATCTGGAGGAGATCTGTATTGAATCCGCTGCTCTGTCATAGCGAGCGATCTGAATAACAACATGGCCGTTCTGACTGGAGGTTTCTGGGAGTCGTAGTCCAACGAACACAACTTTCCCAATCTCTTGAGTTCATGGAAATTCTGCAAACTAAATCTGGTTCTGAGAAATGAAGAAGTCGCCAGGAAAAGAAAACTTATCTTAGAGCTCCCTCTAGTGTTGCTTGTTTGTATAGCATGGAAATATCTAAGTCAATTCTTTAGGCTTAATACACCAACCTAGACACAGAATATTATTTCAGGACACAGAAATGCTGGACCACTCTAACAACCACTATGTCAGACTACATAGAGACACCACTGAAATCCACAAGCACGTGAACAATTTGAACAGCAAGGACGAAACCATGAAAACGAACAAAATCTGGTTACCAGTATTTAAAAAACACCAGAATCAAGACAGTAAATAAGGAAAACAACTCAATAACAGGGGAACTCCAGATAGCAAACAATCAAGTGCTAGTTAACACCTCCCAAACAGAGGATGCCTCCAGGCAACAGAGTCCAAGCTACCTCTATGCAGATACCCTCACTGATTGTTTGTATAGCTTCATGCAGGCATGTGGGGGGGGGGCTTGGGGAGCTTCAGCCCCCCCCCCCCCCCCGAAATTCTGATGGTGGTCTGCGAGAAGGCCTTACTGGTACATTATTTAAACTGTTATGTTTATTCATATCATGATCTGATCACCATGCTCAATATATCCCATATGCATGGGGGTATTGGGGTAACAATACAAAAGGTTTGTTAGGGTAGACCCTCTTTCACTCAGACTCAGCCCCCCCCCCCCCGAACCAAACTCAGCCCCCCCCCCCCCCCCAAACAAAATCCTGGCTATGGGCCTGGCTTCATGGCTGCTCATGGTATTCAAGCTTGCTAATTGCAACATTCAGACCTGCTTCAACAGAGAAAGGTTATTTCTCCCACCCTGGCTATTCCATATATGTATATGTATATATGTATATGTATATATGTATACATACATACATACACACACATTCCACTTGCTTCATTGCCACAGAAGCTCTGTAGATGCCAGCCACAGATGCAGGCCAAACATCAAGAGAGAATGCTACTGGAACATGGACGTACAGACAATCCAGATATCAAAAGCTTGTCAAAAACTTTCTTTCTTGATACAACTGACTTTATTGTGTTTGATTGGTTTTGTATGGTTTTTATATTATATGATAAATGTTTTAATTCTATTTTATGTCAGTTGGAGCATCAAATTGTTCCCAACTCTAAACCGCCTTGAGTCACCTTCGGGCTGAGAAAGGTGATATACAAATACCATAAATAAATAAATAAATAAATAAATAAATAAATAAATAAATTCTACAAAGAGATGCCCATCTTAAGGCTGATCCTGTTTTGTCCTGGGACAGATATATTTTCAGTGGTATATGAAGCTAATATAAGTGACAGCTCCAACCAATTTATTTCCAGTCTGGTGGAATTCTTAATGTGATGTCCTCCAAGGTTTTGGGAAGTGCTGTACTGAAGAATAAGCAAAGGATATTACTTCTTAATGCCCAGAGTCAGACAAGACTAGACTTAATGTCAGGGGAAACCTTTCCCTATTACTTCTTAAATCTTATCCCATACCACTCCTGCCTCGTGTTAATTCATGCTACAGATGTGCAGTTTTTAAACTTCAGAGACTACTCTGCAGTCAGGCAGAACAGAGCTTGGAAATGTTTCTTTGAGGACTACAACTCCCAAAGAGCTCCTGTTACTTTTAGCACTGCGAACGGTTTTGGGATGCAACTGTAAAATTGCTTTGTTTTTGGATTCCAACTCTCAGGCACTGGCCATTTGGAATTGTAGTCCACTCCACCCCACACCTGTAAACTCTATGAGGCAGAAATAGACCTAACTATACAATACAAGGCCTTTGTTAAGTGTTGATGTAGTGATTTGAGCCTTTGCTTTAACGTTGAAGATCAGAGTTCAATCCCCAGTTGGCCATAGAAACCTACTGGGTGAAGTTAGGCAAGTCACACACTAGATTTTCTTAGAGTTACCATAAACTGGAAAGCATTTAATGGTACAGAATGACAACAACAATTCAGAATGCTGCTTAACAATTATCCTAAAACAAGATAAGTTGGAAGGTCAGAACTACTATTAGGCATCATTTTAAAATGTGCAAGATGCTAGAGAATGAAGGTCACAATCTCCTACTTGTCCCTCCTCTCTCTCTATTAGCCTCTGTTGGAATCCAGAATTGTATTTGGGCTGTTCAAACTATCTTCTCAAAAATAATAGGTGGTCAATGGACCAGTGTCGAACTGTGAGCTACTGGTTTTCCATCCCTGGTGAATTTTCAGGAAATAATCAAATGTAGTTAGTGGGCACAAAGATGGTGTCCTTGTCCATGCAGGTTCCACCAATAAAGCATAAATTATTTTATTTTCTCTTCTGCTCAGCTTGGTCAGGAATGTGACGTCAATAAACACAATAAAACTTGTTGAGAGCTCATTGGAGCTGATTTGTGAGACAAGCCCAACTTTACTCATTTTATTAATTTCTGATTATTTATTTATTTATATCCTGCTTAATCTCTCCATACAGAGACTCAAAGTGGCTCACAATCAACAACATTGCAACTTTAAATATATCAATATACAATATTAAAACAGTATATAAATATATATTATTATATATTATCAGTCATGCTGGCCACATGACCTTGGAGGTGTCTATGGACAATGCTGGCTCTTTGGCTTAGAAATGGAGATAAGCACCATACCTCGGATACGACTGGACTTATGTCAGGGAACCATCTTTACCTTTTTAATTCGATTTAATATAGTAGTATTACTGTATTACAATATTATTATAATTATATATTACATTGTATTATTATTATATTGTATTACATTATAATATTATTATCAATATTTTATATACAAAGTATATACTTTCTCGGAATATACAATATACTTCAAACAGCTTGCCAAACTCAAACTAGATACCTCCATGCTGTAATTTAAATTTGGAGTAAACAGTTTGAATGCCATCTAGTGCACCAGACCCTGCATAACAACTGAAAGATTTGAGAAAATTATTTTAGGGCCTCTGTGTGTATGTATGTGTCTATAACTTATCTGTTGATTAATGCCAACCCTGTGAATTTCACAGGCTTATCTTAGGCAAGGAATATTCAGAGGTAGTTTTGCCAGTTCTTTCCTCTGAAACATAGTTTTACAACACCTGGTATCTGTTGGTGGTCCCCAAACTAGGCAAATGACAAGATTGGTACATTTTTGTGACAGTGCAGTGCAACATGAACATGAATTTTTATCCCATGTATGATCTGAATAAAGGCACAACATATCTTAGGCACAGGTAAATTAGTGCAAATTATGTTACAGATCTGTATCTATTCCCTGGAATCCTGGATCTATTTCCAGGCAGACCTGAATTATATGCCATGATCTAAATTAGGTTTAAGAAATAAGTCTCCATAGCATTATGCCTAAATTATGCTTTAATCATACAGGTTTTTCTCATTTGCTTTCTCATTTGGAGAGGCTTCGAAGATTCTGGAATGCCAAGCTGTGCATAAAACCTATGCATATGTCTGACACTGTAAATATATGTATAATGTATATATTTGCATATGCAGATTTATCAGAGATTAGACTTAATTCATGCGCAAAGTACTTTAAGTGCCTGGTAATACCAGAGATAGAGCAGATATGCCTTATCACATTACTAGTGTAATTAGTGATGTTGATCAATCGATCTCAAAGCAACCTTTAATGTGTTTGTATCCGTGTGTTCATTGCTTCTTACTATTGCATGTATGATGATATGAATCAAACAGTCAAAACTGTAGATGGAAAAACACATAATGTAAGGATGTAGTTAGACTTTCTCCCAATCTAAATGACATACAATTACCATTATCTGGAATGGGGTTTCTGTAGATAACAGACCAACTCTTTGGGAAGACACCAAAATGTCTGATTTACACCATTGAACATGGACTTCATGCTCGCTCACAAAGCTTGCGGAAATATAGGGACTAAAGCAATGTCTTTTGTTATATATTTCCTCTCAAAGCTGTATTGAGGGGAAAAACTGGAAATCTCTGCATCCACCATACTGGAGTCTTTGGAGGAAAGATGTGTTTCCTGTTCAGTAATAAACATGGGCCAAATCCACTTAGAAACCTCTATACTATAGTGTTTCTATTTAAATGTGGACTATGACCCTTTCTACACTACCATATAATCAATATTATCAATGCAGATAATCCAGATTATCTGCTTTGAACGGGATTATAAGAGTCTACACTGCCATATAATCCAGTTCAAAGCAGATAATCTGGATTTTATTTGGCAGTGTAGAAAGGGCCTATGAAGACAGAATCTGGATGAAATTATCAAACACTGATGTCAATGGGTACTTTACACTGGAATTCTGGAGGGCTTCGGTTTGAGGAAATTCAATGTAGGAAATTAGCTTTTTGTGTGTAAATGTCTAGAAGGGAAATGGTGTCCCATATTTTTTGTGGAAACACTGTTGGGAATGTTTTCTATAGGACCTGAAATGTCTTGTGACAGTCATGGGCCATAACTCTTCATGGCAGGAAGCCAGCAATGTCGGACCCCTCCTGAAACAATGTTCTGTGTTATCTGCATTTCCTGGTTTTTATTGCATTCCAGCAAAACAACCCACCCCCTTAATTGTATATTCAGGGTAAGGACATTTGACCTTCAAGGTCGGAATTCTTAAATCCCAAGAACAACATTTTCTGACCATCAATGAATATCTCTTATCTCTTTATAAAGTTTCTGTTCTTTCCATTATACCAAAAGACACCATCCCAGATTAGCAAAAATAATTAATAACAAATGCTGGTTTTTAGAGGGAGATATAAAAGGAAATATTAGTATGTAAAGGATTCTAGCTTCACAGAAAGAAGAAGCAAAAGGCTATGAATGGGACTTTTTCCATTATTGGACAGATAACCCCAAAGATATTAGGCTAGAGGCCTCAAACTAGAACTGCATTTCTGCTCATTAAGGTAGTCTATTACTTTTACTTTACATTTGTCTTACCATGGGAATGTTTTGAAGTCATGGGCATTGTAGTTTTACAAGATTTTTAGCCTCCTCTGCCAAAGAGTGCTGGCACTTCACAGAACCACAACTCCCATGATTCCATAGTGTTGAGTCACAGCAGATAAAATTGTGTCAAACTGTATCAATTCTACAAGGTAGATGCTGATGGAAAGAGCAACCGTCTTCAGGCCTCTACTAGTTATTTGTATATAATTCAGATTGCTAACTGCATTGTATATGTATGTGTTGGTATGCAGTTTGCCTTAATTCTATGTTGTGGGAGGCCTGCAAACCATGTGATCATATTGGGGACTGTTCAAATCTCAGACTCCATTTTAGAAATGATGCTTTACCGTTCAAAGAGATATTTGTGTATATCAGTCTAACAATTGAAAAACCTAATTGCTTTGCATGAATACTAGTGAGTATTTACCACTAAGGAGAAGGTTGACTCAAGTGGGTTTTTAACTCTTCTCAGGAAGATCATATTTTATAAAAGATTAAGATTTCTAACAAGGTCATGCCTTTCAAAAGAGTGCTGGTTTTCCCAAATAGTTTCGATTAGCCATTTTCCAAAAGGTTATGGAGATCTCCATTTTCCAAAAGATGCACCTATATTTTACAAAAAGCCAAGGGCAAACCATCTCTGAATATCCTTGGAAATTCATTGGATTACTGGACAGGCAATTTGAAGACACGGCCCTTATTGAACACAATGGGAATTACCTTTCAAGAAGAAAGGAAAGGATGCCTTGTCTTTCCAAGGTTTTATTGGAGGGATGCCTTGAAGTCCTTTTTGTTTATACAAGAGACACACTGCACAAGATGAAGGAGGGGAGAGATATGGCCAAGTTTAGCTGTTCCTGGAGGACAATGGAGAGGTGAAGAGGAGGGAGGCGGGAGACCATTTCAAAAGAAGTGGGGAAGACTTTGACACTGCACAGAAAAAGGCCATAAAACCTTTTGAGGGGAAAGTCTGGACAAGAGAGGAGCGTCAGATCTTTTTGCTTTAATGTCTGCTGCATCTTAAGGGTTGTTTTTGTGTGTCTTTTATTTATCTTTTCCTCTCTCTCTCTTCCTTCTCCGAATGAGTTTCTGAGTTTCCGGCTATTGCTTCCTCTCTTTTCTTTTTTCCTCCTCCCCAAACCAGGCAACACAATCCAGTCCAAAATATTTATTGCTATGAGCAATAGACTGTTGGAAAGAAACAGAGCAATGCAGTTATACTTTTTAAAGGCAGTATTTTACTAAAATGTTAATGAATGAATTGTTTATTGTACCAGCCATAGGCCATAACATGAAATAACAGACAACATTTAAAAGTACAATAAGCACTTTCCAATATAAACATTAAACTTATTATATACACTGGCTCTTTAAATTTACAGTAGCAGTGACACGGTAACAATAACAATGTCTGATTTGTATCATCCCAAACTATCTACATGTCCACTTCTAACTTCCACTGTGGAATTTACTAATTTAAAGTAGCTCAGATTTTTTGGGCAGCGACTGCAAATGAGGCAACCTTTAATGTTATGTTTTTGAAATAATCTGCTAACAAGTCACAGATAACTGCTGACAGTTGCCATGCTGCCCTTTCTTCCAAAAGAGTTCCCAGAAGATTGTTTCTAGAGTCATTATACAAAGGACAATGTAACAAATAGTGTATTAAATCTTATCTTTTCCCCACCCACAAATACAAAGTTGTTGGGCATGAGGGGTCCCTCTATATCCTCCCTCTAGCCAGCCTGATGGCATTGTTTGGAAGCACAGGACTGTAAATGCTTTTCTAAGGGCTACAGACCTTAAGTATTGAAGATATTGTTGACAATATTGGTCACTCTTTACTACCAAGTAGTGAAACCCTGCTGTTTACTAGTTCACAAGTTGTCAGATGCCTCCATTTCAAAGATTTTATCTCTAATTGACTTCTTGTCCAACGCCATTGGGGTTGTTATTGACCCACCAAAATACCTATTGAGTAGGACCAATCAGTATTGAGCCCAACCTCCCTGCTTATATTACTCCATCAAGCATTGCTTTACTAAAATGTGGAAACATGAAGATATAGGAGGGATTTCAGGGCATAGATCCCTGGGATGGCACTTTTGTGGGAGGAATGTCTTCTTCCCAATTGACTGAATTGACTGGAAGGGAACATGCAGAAAATCTACCACACAGGTGTGAGGAGATGTCCTTGACTTTTAGGACCTGAAAACTTCAAGCTACACCAGCATCAAATTCATGCAAAGTGGGATATACAGATGTCAATCAATTAACATTTTATTGTATTTGACCAAAGGTCATTGCAAGCCACATATGATTTTTGAAATATTAATAAAATACATTAAAAATTAAGATGGGAGTGTTCCTCATGCATTTCACCAGAATATCATGTTGAAAATAGCAACCTTCTCAAGCCTCCGCTAGCTATTTCTTATGTATATAATTCAGATTGCTTACTATATTGTATATGTGTGTGTTGGTTTGCCATTTTACCTTAACTCTTTGTTGTGGGAGGGGCTGCAGACCATGTGATCAGAACTGGGCTTGTTCAGGACTCAGACTCCATTTTTGGAACACTTTGCTTAGATACTTCAATGCAGGAACAGTTTGCTTTCAGACGTTCAGCAGGAACTGTATGCTTAGAGACTTCAGTATAAACAGATGCTTTTAGAAGTTAGTTGAAACAGTCTAGACAGAGACTCTATTAGACTCTCAAAATAGAGAAATGCTTTGAACTATGAATTGTTAATGATGAGAAAGATGCCCTGTGTTACTTACACAGAGGAACTACTTCAAATCTACTTGTCATTGGATTCATATGCAAAGAACCTGTATGCTGAAAACATGAAGTTTGTGAGTAAACCAACTATGTTACTTTTAAAAAGGTCTGCTTATAACAAAATCAATGTTTTTAGTGATAGTCACTCATTGTGTTGTTAGGCATATTCTGTCCAAATTTGGTGTCAATTCCTCCAGTGGTTTTTGAGTTATGTTAATCCCATAAACAAATATTACATTTTTATTTATATAGACTAGCCATCCCCTGCCACGTGTTGCTGTGGCCCACATGGGGGTTCTGTGGAGGAGGTTTGGCCCAATTCTATTGTTGATGGGGTTCAGAATGCTCTGTGATTGTAGGTGAACTATAAATCCCAGCAACTACAACTCCCAAATGTCAAGATTCTATTTGCCCCAAACTCCACCAGTGTTCACATTTGGGCATATTGAGTATTCATGTAGTTTGGTCCAGATCCATCATTGTTTGAGTCCACAGTGATCACTGGATGTAGGAGAACTACAACTCCAAAACCAAAGGACACTGCCCACCAAAACCTTCCAGTATTTTCTGTTGGTCATGGGAGAACTGTGTGCCAAGTTGGTTCAATTCCATCATGGTGGGGTTCAGAATGCTCTTTGATTGTAGGTGAACTTGTAGGCAACTACAACTCCCAAATGACAAAATCATTTTTTTTTTAGTGAAGGACATACATTGGGTTGTTAGGTGTCTTGTGTCCAAATTTGGTGTCAAGTCGTCCAGTGGTTTTTGAAGTATGTTAATTCCACAAACGAACATTACATTTTTATTTATATAGAAGATGTCATTATTAGAGTTTCCAATAGACCTCACAATCTCTGAGGATGCCTGCCATAGATGCAGGCGAAACGTCAGGAGGAATGCTTCTGGAACATGGCCATACAGCCCGGAAAACTCACAGCACCCTTTCTGGATGAGCAAGAAATTCCTAGATATGTGTTTTCACAGGTAAAATATGGCAATATCTGTCTTCCTTTGCAGCTAGATTGTGGCTGAGCATCGGGCACATAGTCATGTCCAAATATTGAGGTGCGGTTTATTGGACCCGCTTCAAACTGGACGCTGGCTGAAGTCAGATCCCTGCTTTCCTGTGATGGATGAGGAACAATGGATACTTTCCTTTTCGAGCTCTTCCAGAGATGGGTCCATTGAGAGTCTCTGAAATCTATTTCGGACCCGCCGCGAGGGTTTCAATTGATGGATGCCTATCGCCTGTGTTTTGGAAGGAAATCCCCCCCCCCCCCTTGCCTTCCAAGCCCTGGAGCCGGCGGGACTTCTTCCTGAGATCCGTAGGACTGAACTCCCAAGGAAGCAGGCAAAGAGAAGCCGCCATAATTTAAGGAGAGCCTTTGACAGCAAAATCAAGGAATAAGAAAAAGAGTAAAGAGAAGCCGAGCTCTACCTACATCTCAGTCCCGAGCTTGTTTATTGCGGACGGGAGAGAAAATGAACTTGAATTTTATTCTGCGAAATCCGAATGATTTGCGAGTAGACACATCGAATCAATGGAACTACACAAGTGTTGAATGATCATGTATTCATTCGTCTCCTCCAACTGGAATTTCTACAGATTCAAGTCCTATGCCGACCCTAAATTGAACCTACCATGGAGGGAATTTGCCATTACATTCCTCTGAGGCTTAGAAGTGGGTTTCCATGGCTTTTCAGGAGCGACTTGAGAAACTGCAAGTCGCTTCTGGTGTGAGAGAATTGGCCGTCTGCAAGGACGTTGCCCAGGGGACGGCCGGATGTTTTGGTGTGTTACCATCCTTTTGGAGCTGGAGCTGAGGGGTTGGAGCTGACAGAGGGAGCTCATCCGCTCTCCCCGGTTTCGAGCCTGCGACCTGTGGGTCTTCAGTCCTGCCGGCACAGGGGTTTAACCCACTGTTTCACGGGGGGGGGGGGCTCCTGTTTCCATGCTGAGCAGGGATTTGAACGCTGTTTTCCTGGGTCCCCAGTCCAATAATGATACCATTTCACCTTATTGGCTCTCCTAGCTTGGACTAGCAATAGAGTTTATGTAGGTTTCCTTGAAGTGACTGGCTTGACTCTGAAGGAGCTGGGGATGGTGACAGCCGACAGGGAGCTCTGGAGTCCATGAGGTCAGGAAGAGTCGGAAGCAACTGGACGAATAAACAACAACAGGTTTCCACTCCATGGTGACTCTATGGTGAACCTAGCATGGAGTCCTCTTGGCCAAGTCTTGTTCAGAGGAGGTTTGCCATTGTCTTCCTCTGAATGTGACTTTCCCAAGATCACCCAGGGTCCTTCCAGACAGGCCCTATATCCCAGGTTTTCTGCTTTAAATTGGATTATATGAGTCAGCACTGCCAGATAATCTGGGATAAATAGAAAACCTGAGATCAGGTCCTGGGATATAGGGCCTATCTGGAAGGGCCCCTAGTAGGTTTCCACGGCCAAGTTGGGATTTGAACATTGCCCTCTGGAATCCACACCACGCTCTCAGACATGAAGTGCAGACCCTGGAATGTAACACAATTAGAGCAGTAGCCCTAAGCTATATACACTTCCTGTAGAGTAAGTTGTAGTGAACTGCATTGGCCTTCACTTCTGAGTGCCCATATTGAGGATTGCATACTTACATACATAGACACAGTCGATATTCAGAAAGTTAAGGTTATATGCAACACTTAATTTTCCGTGTGTCATGGAAAGGATTCATCCTGAGGTGTCCATAGGTAAATAGTCCATAGGGACTTGGTAAATGAATATTTATGTGGGTCCCATTGAATCAGTGCCAGGTTAAGACTCACCTTGGAGTTCTGGCTAGGGTGGTTTTCTTCACAAGGGTGGGTCAAAAAGTAATGCCTCAGTCGCTCTAACTTTTATTTCTTTCAGTTACTGGACTTTCTATGAATGATATGCTAGAGGTAACCTTACTCTACTGATACAGTCTTATATTTTTCCAAATGACTGATTAGAACCATGAATCTGAAACTAAAAGAAAGAGTCGTCATTGAATTTCTGGCAAAAGAAGGTTGTGCACCTAAGGAAATCCATAATCGCTTGAATAATGTTTATAATTTGCCCCCTTCTCACTTTTCACTGTTTAGACCTCTGAAAGACAACCTAAGTGGTTTCAGATTAAATGACTTGAATGACGTCATGAAGATTTTTTTTCCCCAAAATTGTTTTGATGCCTGGGTGTTTTTTTAAGCTCCCCAGTTACAGTTTGTGCACATTCAAACTGATTCCTCTCCAGCCCAAATTTGCACTATGATGGTCTAATCACAGTCCTATCCGTGTTCAACCAATTGGCTCTTAGGTAAATGAGTATTTATTTATTTACAGTATTTATATTCCGCCCTTCTCACCCCGCAGGGGACTCGGGGTGGATTACAATGTACATATACATGTCAAACATTCAATGCCATAGACACACGACATACATAGACAGGCACACAGAGGCTATTTAACATTCCAGCTTTTTCATGAGGGTCTTCTGGCCACCAGGGGAGCTGTCGGTTCACTGCCTGTTTGTGACACAGATGAAGTACTTCCTCATTCTTTGCATGCTTGCTGGAGATTTTTATGGCATCGCAAATTAGCCTCCCGCATAAGAGGTACCTAAATTTACTACTTGACAAATGCAACTGTCTTTTGGGCTGCAAAGGTCAACAGCAAGCTACACAAATTGGTTGGAAGCTCACTCCAACTCGGCCTGGCTTCAAACTCATGACCTTTTGGTCAGTAGTGATCTTAATGCGACCGACTCCCAGCCAGCTGCGCCACAGTATAGGATTTCAGACCAAATGTCCTTTAGATGTCTTCGAGATCAAACTGTGCTGTTGTGTTTCTAAATCTAGTCAACGGTTGCAAATCTGTATCTGACCATTTCAGACCAGGATAATTTGGCTCCATTGGCTTAAATGGTACATTACAAAGGTAGGATAAAGAATGTATAAAGTTTCTAAACTACTTTAGTGGTGGAAACAGGAAAAGCGATTGCAAAGTCTTCTGAATTGCTGAATTAACCCAGTTGTCCTTCTTTTCGGAAATTTCCAGGGCGTTGGTCACCACTGTGACTTTGCCTTCTGGCAAAACTATTCATAACATTAAGAACTACTTTAAATCCTCTAAGATCACTCTAATTTCAAAGGGGTTAGAGATTTGCCCAAGGTCACCCAGTGGGTTTCCATTGCCGAAGAGGAATCCATGGGTTTGGATTCCTAACCCTCTCAAAACACAACAACATGTCGGCTCTCAATGCTGTGAGCATCTTCAATGAGGCTTGCACAGGAGAACACTTTCTTCCAGTTGTTGCCACAGAGAGCCCATGATTTCTTTCTTTCAGCCATGAGACCAAATCAAAGAGATAAAAATAGACATTTTAATTAAACGAGACTCCGAATAAAGCGCTGCAGAATGCCTGGAAATTAGGAGTCCGAAGCAAACATCCAAACCATACTCTCAAGCTGTAACATAGTATGTAAGACACCAAAAATCTATTACATCCTTGGTGTGTCTAAAAGTAGGACGGGTAGAATGGAGTTGTCTTGCCTTTCTTTCTTTCTTTCTTCTCCTTCCCATTAACTCACACCGCATTCTCCTGTTGCGTTTTACGAGAATAGCGACGGCTTCCAGGAGTTTTAGGAGTTTTAGGAGGCAGCTGGCTGCTCTGAATGAGAGCCTGAAGGCACGAGATCCCGCCTGACCTTGGAAGGTAAGCAGGGTCAAGCCTGGTTAATGCTTAAAAGGAGACTGC